>NW_007246703.1:222903-223795 GCF_000164805.1 Carlito syrichta | reverse complement strand
AAAGAGGAAGTCAAGTTTTCTCTCTATGCAGATGATATGATTGTGTACCTTGAAAACCCAAGAGAATCTGTCAAAGGTCTAATTACATTGATAAAGGCCTTTGGCAAAGTCTCAGGATACAAAATAAATGTACAAAAGACAATCGCATTTCTCTATAGCAATAATAAACAAACAGAAACCCAAATAAAAAACACAATTCCATTCACAATAGCCACAAAAAAAATAAAACACCTTGGCATCTTCCTAACCAGAGGCGTGAAAGATCTTTACAATGAAAATTACAAAACACTGCTCAAAGAAATCAAAGCTGACACGAACAAGTGGAAAAATATCCCATGCTCATGGATCGGAAGAATCAACATTGTGAAGATGTCCATCTTACCTAAGGCAATCTACAAATTCAATGTAATACCCATTAAATTACCAACAACATTCTTCTCAGACCTAGAAAAAACAACACTGGAATTCATATGGAAGCACAAACATCCAAGAATAGCCAGAACAATCCTCAGCAAAAAAAACAAAGCAGGTGGTATCACAATACCAGACTTCAAACTTTACTATAAAGCTACAATCATCAAAACAGCTTGGTATTGGTACAAGAACAGGCATATAGATCAATGGAACAGAATTGAGATTCCAGAAGCAAAACCTCAATTTCTCAACCAACTCATCTTCGACAAAGGCCCCACCACCTACCAATGGGGAGAGGAGAACCTATTCAGTAAATGGTGCTGGGAAAATTGGCTGACCACATGCAGAAGATTGAAACAGGACCCCTATCTATCCCCATGCACAAAGGTTAACTCCAAATGGATCAGAGACCTAAATGTAAAACCTCAAACCATAAGAAGCTTAGAAAAGGAAGGAAATACTCTCATGGAAATCGGAA
>NW_007246703.1:174316-222694 GCF_000164805.1 Carlito syrichta | reverse complement strand
GAGGCTCCGGTGGCCGGGAGCAGCCACTGCACTCCAGTCTGGGCGACAGAGTAAGACTCCAACTCAAAAAAAAAAAAAAAATTCGGTGAAGATAATTATGGTCAACACAGATTCTCCCAATTCCCCACCAAAGAAACAATTAAAAAAGGGAAAATAAATGAACATGAATCTAAGAGTGGCAATTAGCTGGAGACTGAAAAGGAGAAATTCATTCATTGTAACATGTATGGATCCCAGTTAACAATCATAATCATATGACCCTGCAATCCCCCTACTGGGAATATACCCTGAAGAACACAAATCACTCTATAAAAAAGATCCCTGCACACGTATGTTTATCGCAGCATTGTTCACAATAGCAAGAACCTGGAAACAACCATGCTGCCCATCAAAAGAGGACTGGATTAAAAAAATGTGGTACATATACATGATGGAATACTATGCAGTCATAAAAAAGAAAAAAATCATGAATTTCGCAGCAACCTGGATGGAACTAGGGTCTCTAATACTGAGTGACCTCTCACAGAAACAAAGATCCGAATATCACATGTTCTCACTCATATAATGGACCTTGAACATCCAATGTAATACTATAAGAAAATGACTGACGGTACAGGGAACTATGGGGGGGGTGGGATTAACAGTAGCAAATATCTGTCTGGGGATGGGAAAACACCTCTTATCAACAGGGTGCCTGAAAGAAACGTAATTGTACACCTAACCCTTAACTGTACCCCACAAAACCATAATAAAAAATATTGATTAATAAAAAAAAAAAAAAAGAAAATTCGTTACGGTCATGGATGTGAACGCACAGTTCCTGACATTTAGTAACAGTCAACTGATGATTTCTTTTGTTAATCTGTTATTGCTCCCTACTAATTAATTTTAAGTAAGCTACATTATCGTTTCCTAGTAATTAGCATAGATTTCACTGCAATCTTTTGTTGCATATTTGGTCCCTCAAAGTGAGACCTCATCTCTACAATAAATCACAAATCAGCCGGGCGTGGTAGTGCGCGCCTATAATTCCGGCTAGGTGGAAGGCTGAGGTGGAAGGATCGGCAGAGCCCAGTGGGTTGAGGCTGTGGTGGCCGGGAGCAGACATTGAGCTCCAGTCTGGGCGACAGAGTGAGAATCCAACTCAAAAAAAAAAAAAAAAAAAAAGGTCTCTCAAGATGTTTGTTTATCTAAAATATCAGATTCTGCCTTCTTGAGATACCTTCAACCAGGAAATATTTCATAAGGCGGTAATGGAGTCTATGTTGACACACGTGAGGGGAGACTCAAAAATATCTGGAATTTATTTATTTTTTTAAAATGTGTATTTTTCTTACATATTTAAACTTTGGTCACCTTCAAAGTACTCTCCGTTTGATGCAATACACCTATCGAGATGCTTTTTTCCACTGCTCAAAACTGTCTTTGATCTCATCAATTTTGATGCCTTTAGGTACTTTTGCCATTTTTGTTTTCCCTCTTCCATTTTGGCAAAACTTTTCCCTTTGAGGACGTTTTTCAGCAGGGGAAATAACAAAGAAAATCGCTTGGGGTGAGATAGGGTGAATAGGGAAGGTGCAACACAGGGTCATGACATTTTTGGCCCCAAACTGAAGAACACTCAACATAGTGTGGGTAGGTATGCTCGTAAATCACCGATCATGAAATGGGTTAATTCACTGAATGGACCTCCAAAAAAATTCACTGAAACCAAAATGCAGTCTCTTACAACAATACTCGCTGGAACACTAATGCCAATGGGTTTCTAAAACACTTACCTAGCAGGGAACACTATACTCCGAGGGGCCCACCCTCCGAAAAATAACTCGGTTTTTTTAGGGGGTCCTGCCTGGTACTTGACAGACCTAAAACATAATGTTTCTTGAAACACCACCATTATGGCTTCTTTACAAGTATAGTTTCTAAAATTCAAGGCCTTGATGGCTCGATGGATATAACTGTTGTCTTTGAGGAATATTTGTAAACTGAGAGTGACACCAGGAGCTAGGAATCTAAATAGAGCATCACCCATTAAAGAATGTCTCACTTATGCAAGTTATCTAGTTTTATATAAGTAAAAAACCAGGTTAGACTGAACCACTCAGCATTTTTTTGCTCTATAACATGCAGAGGAAAGTCTATGGTCAAATGTTGTTAATAATCTATTGGTCTGGACTAATGAATCTATCCTGATTCATAGTTGTCTAGAGATTCAGAAAAAAAAAACAAAAACAGAAAGCAGACAATTTCTGAAGGAGAGGAGACTGTGGACAGACTACTTAGAATAGACTTAGTTTTATAAAGATATGCACGTCTAATACAAATGTCCATCAGAGGGCATACACTGTGACAGAAGTTCTCAATTAGCAGTTGGTGAAGATGACCTATCTTGTGAATGTTTATTGGCTTTTTATTTCCAGCACCCCAGTGCTTGCTAACCGCATTCACTGAAAAAGTGGTCAAAGCATCTGAGATGGGGTCTTGATGAGCCTAACAACTTGGGATTCCCGGTCCTGGAGTTGATTTCCCAGACACCACTGCTGAGTATTAAAACTTCCAACAACAAAAGCTAACACTGAGCGCCTGATTGGTACCATTCTACCAGGGAGACCTACAAGCCATTTGACAGAAAGTTGATTATTTTGTTCCCTTTTGATTGTGGAGAACATATTGATTCATCTTTAGGGAAATAGGAACTTATTCTTGAACGTTATTTCTGTTTCTAGCACACAGGACTTTTGCCAGCTCAGACATTCATTAATTAGCATGGGATCTTGCATAAGATCATCTCTTATCAAGGTATTCGTGTGATAAATAAAGAGGTTGAGAAATGGGCTCAAACTTATGGAACTCTCTGGTATTTCTTTACCATAAAATACATCATTGAAAGGGAAGACAACCCTCTGAAAGATTAATGAGCTTTCCTTCAAGATGCAATATACATTTCAGACTAGCACCCAATGTCTGATGCAATTTCCCTATAGCTGGATACCAATGAGATGGTAAATAAGCACACTCTCTTTCACTATTACTTCATACACAGTGTAACTTTTGGCTCCCGGACCCCTCAGTTATGGACTTGATGAGCTCAAAGTTCCTGACGGCTGAGGGCAGACTGCTGCCACCATAGAAAACAGTCATGGTTTCAAAAATTGAGTTTTTGAAGCTGAGACATAACTGACTGGTCTTCCATGCCACTGAATCAAAAGGATGTGTGGGAGTCAACTGAAGTGACTGAGATAATTGATCATGATCATCATGGAGAAACGAGATGAATGCTGCACAGTGGGTACAAGAAGCAATATGTGCTTATTCTGAGGGATTTATCTGAACACCTTTGCATGCTCTCATATTGGTTAATAAAGGTCAGTTGGATGTTTTGTCAGCTAAACAAAAACTAAAACTAAACAAAAGACCACTTCTAAGGCCTTGGATGCCATACAAATTGAGTCATGAGGAAAAAACTCTGAGGAGCCAAGGAGGTCGAAGAGGATAACAAGCACATGGGCTAGTCAGAGACAGAACAGGTCGCTATCATTATGAGTAGGGTTTCATGACCAGCTACACAAAGAGAGACTATAGTGGTCATGTTTGTGTTGCTTAAATATGTCCTTTCCTCTTTTCTGCTACAGATCTTTCTTTGAAAACCGATCTATTTTTTCATGATACTCTGCCCTTCCATTATGATTTATATGTTCTCATATTTTTTTGCATCATAACTGTTTGGTTTTTATAGCGTTATATGTTTAAAATGTATTATTTTTTAGTTTTGTGGTGTTCAGCATCATGTTTGGTATGTTTTACAATTTTTATGTCTGGTGGATTACTTGGCCATATGGCATGTAATTTCTGTGCGTGGATATAAGGTCATATTTACCCATGGGGTTTTCTTCTTTGGTGTCCTTCCTTTGGTCACGAAATTGTGTCTACAACATGGATGTGCAAAGCCCAGTCTGAGCCCAGTTTTTGATTGATATCTCAGCATAGAGTTTCTGTATAATGGGAATAGTGCAAAGTTTGATTCCATCTACTTGGAGATTCCATTTCTCAAGGGAGATTTATTTTACTACTTATTTACCTGATACTGGGAAAAGCTTCCTCATGGATTCCCTACAGCTGTGGTCTTCCTTTTAAGTTTTTTACCCCTAAGAGGGCAACTCTTTCTGGTTTCCGTTTTTTTTTTGCTGGGATTTCAGTTTCAGATTCCTACTTCACACATATCTAAGGCACAGTTTTCTCTGTAAGTGTGCTAATTCAGTAGGTAAAAAGTCATTTCTAGTTTGTTCTCAGTCTTGTTTTATATTAAGTTAGAAGGTTACTATGCTATCTTTAAGTTTTGTATGCTTGATACCTGATGATTTCTTTCCTTTCTTTTAAACTGAGGTACTAATTACATTGAAAAAGATATGTATTTCTTTTTTTTTTTTGAGTTGGAGTCTCACTCTGTCACCCAGACTGGAGTGCAGGGGCTGCTCCCGGCCACCACAGCCTCAACCCGCTGGGCTCCGGCGATCCTTCTTCCTCAGCCTTCCAAGTATCTGGAATTACAGGCGTGCGCTACCACGCCCGGTTGATTTTTTGATTTATTGTAGATATGAGGTCTCGCTGCCCAGGCGGGTCTTGAACCCTCGGGCTCAGGCAATCCACTCACCTCAGCCTCCCAGAGGTGCGGGATTACAGGCTGAGCCACCGAGTCCAGCTGTTATCTAATATTTCTATGGGTTGTGTAGTTGTGTATAGTTTCTTAACTTTCTTAGTCTAATTTTGAGAACGTACAAAGCATCTTTGTGAAATCACACTAGAGGTTATTCAATTTAATTCAAGGGAAGTATTATTAGATATTTACCTATATCCTATGTTCTACATCAATAAGACTAACCTGACGCTGTGTGTGAGATTTTTCTTTGAAAATCATGAATGAGATTTTTGGTCTTTCTGGTATTGTCTAAAGGCCCGAAGGAAATTTTGTCTCAAGCCGCTAACATTTAAACAGAATGAACATTTCCTCCTCTATTTACCCAAGAAAGGGTCCCGGGTTACTCTCAATTATTAAACATGTATTGGACATCTCTGTACCACTCAACTGAGCAATATTATGAGAAAAAAAATTAAGGTAATATACTCTCCTCAAATTGTTAGGAGAGAGAAGTGATTCAAGTGATATACCATAGTGGAAAATGCAACTTGAGGAGGGCTGTAGTAGAGACAAGATGTGCTTTCTGTTAGCCAAGATGATGTTTTCTTAATACAATTATTATCAAGTACTTCATGGTGGTATCTAAGAAACATCATGAGAGAGGAAAAGATGAAAAAAATGAAGTCTGGGAAAGACGAGACCAAACAAAAGCTCAAAAGAGCAAAATAATATTTTGTAGCCCAGGAACAGTGAGGTGTCCTTAGTCTGAAGCCTGGATGAATTTGTGGAGTTGGGTAGAGCAGATAAGTGACTTTAAATTCTGGCAAAGTTTGTGCATCAAGAAAATGGTTTGGATGTTAGAGTTGAAACAGCAAAGACAAATCAAAACATCAAAAACAGTAGTAGAAATATAAAATTATTTAAATAGATCACGAGGACTTGGGGATTCATTTCTGTTGGCTTTCTTCAAACAATGTGTGTACTGTAATAAAAAGCTTGTTTCCCATTCTTCTGGTTGGCTATTGACATGAAACCTGAGAAAACACAATTATCTATTCTATTATGACTGTGAATTCACAAAGAGGAGAGGTATTTACCAAAACCTGCATTCTAAAATTCTACTGTTCAAAAAGCAATTACAATTATTATTGTTGTTTTGCATTTATATGGCTGTATTTTATTTATAAGAGCTTTACAATTGTGTGTGTATTTGTGATTTTTATTTGCTTTCTCTTTCCGCAGTCCTGTGAAGTGTATCAGGGTTATTGGCCTTATTGTGCAGATTAAACATCTGAGTCAATTAAGATTTGAAGGGAGTTTCAATTTATTTTTGGCTTTGGAAGAACAGTTCACAGGTAGCAAGAGGTCCATTTAAAACTGCAAAGGATGGGTTTGTAGTAGATAGCAATAAAAGAAAAACAAATACATTTTGCTTCTAGTAAATTAAGATAAGCCCCATTTAACATTAAAAGCGTTTTTTAAACACTGAAGCCTCCTTTCCCATTAATCAGGAGAGTATAGTGCACTTGCTTCAACCAAAGGCTTTGGATGCTAAGAGACTAAACCAAAGGAGAAAGTTACGCTGCATGCTTGACAGGAAAAGGGAAGAAGGAAGCAACTGACAGAAATTAAAGGATGCACAAAAAACAAAAATCACAAATCCTATCATTTCTCACTCACACACACAGAGGTCATTCAGTAAATAGATTGCATGTCACCGTTCCAACACAAAAGGAGGAATTTGACCTAAAAAAAAAATAATCCAATTGATATTTTTACCACTTCCCATAGGTGCATAGAATGTTGCTTGTCCCCAAAGCCTCAGAGACCTGTTAAATCACACAAGAAAGGAGAGGCAAAAATGTATAATTGCCTGTCCATCCGAAAGAGGAAAAAAAGAACCAAAGTTTTCAACTGAAAACACCACTCCCAAATAGCAACCAAAAAAAAAAAAAGACAAAAAGTATTAAGCAGGAATTAAATTTCATTGAACAGACAACTGAAGCTATTACAGAACATCTAAAACTAAATCTTAAAAAACAGAATAGAAATGAATGAATGAGGTAATCTATAAAAAAAGTTGATTAAGAAAATTTGAGGAAGAGGACACAATCCTGTGTGTCATGAAAGCTGAATTACTAGGTACTAAAGAAAGAACAAATGTGACTGAAAGAGAAGGTTGAGGGGATAAATCAGAATGTCCAAAGTTTCCAAAATACAAATGTTGAAAGGGTAATAGCGATCAAAGGAGTGTGAAAGACAGAGAGCATAAGCATCTGTGGACATTTATTGTGAAGTAAGTAAAAATACCTGGAGAAGAGAGATAAAACAGTATACAGTTTACTCTCTGTCTCCTCAACTTCTGCATCTGAGATTCAACCGAGAATGGAAAATATTTGTGAAAGAAACAATAAAAATAACAATACAATAACAAAATATAATATACATAAAATAACTATATAAATTTACATTTACTAGGCATTATCAATAATCTAGAGACAAGCCAGGCTCGGTGGCTCAACCTGTAATCCCGCACCTTTGGGAGGCTGAGGTGAGTGGATTGCCTGAGCCCGCGGGTTCGAGACCCGCCTGGGCAGCGAGACCTCATCTCTACAATAAATCAAAAAATCAGCCGGGCGTGGTAGCACATGCCTGTAATTCGGCTACTTGGAAGGTTGAGGCAGAAGGATGGCTGGAACCCAGCAGGTCGAGGCTGCGGTGGCCGGGAACTGCCACTGCACTCCAGTCTGGGTGACAGAGTGAGACTCCAACTCAAATAATAATAATAATAATAATCTAGAGATGATTTAAAGTATGCAGAAAGATGTGTGTAAGTTATATGCAAATACTAAATAATTTTAATATTGGGAACTTGAGCATTCTCAGATTTTGGTATAAGAGGGATGGAGGTGGGGAGTGGTTTCTTGGAGTATCTGTAGATTAGCAGATAGCGATGATTGCAAAAAAAAATCGATTGTGTAAAAATTGGTTGGATTTGGATCCTCAATTTTTACTTTCAACTCTAAAAAATATATAGAAAACATTTTAAAGAAATTTAAATTTGGCCATTTATAAGACGATATCATGAAATTATTGTCAATTTTCTAAAGTGTAATAACAAATGTTATTGTATAGAAAATAGCTTTTTTCATAGAATATATGTGGTAAGATATTTAGTGCTTAATTGCCATGATGTGCTCAAATTTTATCCAAGAAACGTGACAAAGATTCATATATATAATGTGTATATATATGCATACACACACATACTTCTATGTTACATATATACATATACTTACACACAAGTATATATTTTATATATTATATATTATATGCAACATATAACATATGTGACATATATTATTATTATATTACATATAATGTATGTAATATATATACATATATAGAGAGAAAATTATTATACAATCCTTTCAAGTATTTATATTTTCAAAATAAATGATAAGGCAAACGCTATTTACTTGTCTAGCAAAGTACCTGAAACACATTTTTACTTGCTGAAACATATTTTTACTTTATTTTCTCGAACTGCTGACATTTACTACTACCTTACTCTTGGGTTTTACTGATTATCTCCTTGCTTATAATAAATTTAATACAAATTAGAATTAAAATTAAATCTCAAATTTTTATCAAAATGTCAACTATCTAAAAAAAGATAATAATAAAGCAAAAATATTTCTAATTGTACAATGTGAAAGAAACTTTTATAATAAACATGCTGGAAAAAGTATAACCTTATGTAAAGATCAGTAAAGACATTTAGCAATTTGTAAGAAGGGCATATTATGCTGGAATCGTTTTTTTTTTTTTTTGATTTCATCTTCGAAAATCTCCCCTTGGGAAATATATAAAAATAATTTTTGACATCTTTTAGAAGGATACTCTCTATGAAAATATTTTAATAATGAAAAATTAAGACCACCCTAAATATTTAAGTTATAGAATGAAAAATATATATTATTTGTATTCCAAATGATGTTCTATATAAATATAAAACCTTTGTTTTAAAGACTATCCAATACAATTTTTTAAAAAATGCTTGATCTATTATTAAGCATTTATATACCTTAAGAAAAAAAGATGAGAAGAGATCCAAAATAGTCCCACACAAGAGAAGCAGGTGACTTGTGCCTCTCTCTCCTAGCAGAACAGGGAAGATGGACCCAGTCACTGGTAAACTCAGGTAGCCTGAAAAATATTTGAGGGGGAAGCACCCTGCACCCTTAGGAGATGCTTTGAAGACACTGGGACATAGGAGAAGAGAAGTTGGACAACCATCATTGGAACTGGGATGCTCCATCCTTGTTTTGGGCCAGACCAGCATTGAACCTACATCTCTGTCTTGAGTATGAGAGATGAATGCTCCTGATATTGTCTGGGTCATTTCTTTTTCTCCAAAAAAATGTATGAGTTGCAGGTCCCACACAAGAGAAAACCTGGTTGGGCACAATGGTGTGTGACTGAATCCCATGTAAAGCTGGGAACTTACATTCGGAGCACCTGCACCAATCCAGAGTGCATGCTTTATATGGAGCTGAGAATACACCTGAGCTGTCAAAACTGCCTCTAGTCAGCGTCAAGTGCATGCCCTATGGAGAGCTTGGATTACCCCATGCTCTCAGCACCAGTACAAGTCAGCCCCCAAATGCATAACCCACACAGAGCTGGGACTACACCTGTGCTCTCAGCATCTGTGCAAGTCAGCTCCCTGAGAGCACATTCCTGCTGGCCATGCCTGGTGGCCAGCTCCCAGGTTAGGAAAGTTGACTTCTCAGTTAAACCCACTCACTACCTGCAACCAGCATCTGGAAACCAGCTTCCCCCTGCTGACCAGGAAGTTTCCTCCATGACAAGGAAATAGCTGCTTGTCCAGTACTGAGCACAGACTTGGTCCAGAGAAAGGAAGATATGAGAGGCCCTTGGAGGTTCTGTTTCCAAGTGGAGGGATCCATTCTGGGCTGTGAATGGTAAACTGCTGCACATTGCTCCCACTCAGTTCACGCATTGAGCTCCCAACAGGGTCAGAAATTGTCTGATGATTCTGACCATGGGAAAAACTCTGCATCAGAAAGTCACTTTGAGTGTGGAGCACTGATCAGCATGAGTGTCAGAGCAGAAGTGAATGCTTCTATCTCTCTCCTTAAATTAACTATTCTGAATGGCAGAAAAGGCCCCAGGACCTCAGGACCTTATCAAACTATGAAACAACAAAATTAAACAATATCAATAATGAAAGAAAAGTTGCACCTCACAGATAAGGAAAAACCAACAAAAAATATCGTCAATCTTCAAAATCCTAAAGAGACAACATCTAAAAAAGTAGCTATCAGTCACCAGTCAATTGAAGTCCCTCAGAACAACCTGTACCCAGTGACAGACACAGAATTCAAATATTATGTGGCTAAAATGAATAAGTAAAACCACAAGAATCTAGAAGCAAAAGTCAACCAAGTTATGCAGAAAGTAAAAGTTTATTTAACCAATGTAAGAAGGGTTCATTCTGAAGTCCTGGAAATGGAGAATTTCTGCCTGGAATTTCAAAGCACAAAAAGGGATTTAGGGAGCAGACTCAATTAGGCAGAGAAAACAATCTCAGCACTCAAAGACCAAAATATTTAACTAACCCAGTCTGTGAGAAATATGAAGAAAAAACTTAAAAAAGAATAGGCAAAGCCTACAAGATGTGTGAGACTACTTAAAGAATCCAAATCTATGATTTACTGGAATTCCTTAAACAGAAGAGAAAATGGAGAACACTCTGGAACAAATCTTCTGTGAGGTCATCCCCCAAAATTTCCCATATCTTTCTAGAGAGGTGACCATCGAAGTGCAAGAGATTTAGAGAATCTCTACAAAGTATTACATGAAAAGATTACACTTAGCACCCTGCTTCCACAAAGTAAGCATGAAGGGAAAACAACAACAACAACAAAAACCAAAACCAAAAACAAACAAAAAACAAACCTAAAGGCTGCTAGACAGAAGGGTCAAAACCACCTACTGAGGAAGACCCATCAGATTTGCAGCAAACTTATTAGCTGAAACAAGAGTCCCATCTTTAACATGTTCAAAAACAAGCAATTTTAGACAGGAATTTCTACCCCACCAAACTAAGGTTCCTCAGATAAAAAGAATTAAAATCTTTCCTAGACATTTAATCCTAAGAGAATATACTGCCTCCAGAACAGCCCTCCAGGAGATCTTAAGAAAGTCTTGAATGCAGAAACAAAAGAACAGTTACACCCATCACAGAAACACAGGCAAGCACAGAGTTAACAGAGCATACAGATAATTTGCAACATTTAAAATGTGTAAATATTATAAATAATATAAAAAAGAAAATAAAAAGAAGGCAAAGCAAATCCTAATGAATATTATAACAGAGATAAACTCTCACATATCAATAATTAACTTGAATGTGAATGGACTGAATATGCCACTAAAAAGACGTAGAGTAGCAAACTGTATAAATAAACATGATCCAACATTCTGCTAACTTTAAGAAACTCATCTCACTGCAAAAGACACCCCAGGTTCAAGGTAAAAAGCTGGAAAATGATTTTATAAGCAAATGGAAAATAGATAAGAGGAGGGGTAGCTATTCTAATATTAGACAAAGCAGTATTAAAACCAATAAAATCTTTAAAAGACACAGAACACTATATAATGAGAAATGTCTCAATCCATCAGCAAAACATATCCATCTTAAACATATGTGCACCCAACACAAGAGCACCTGGTTTTATCAAACAATTGCTAAGTAAACTAAAGGAAGACATAGACACTCATATAATCATAGTCTGAGACTTCAATATCCACTAACACCGTTAGGCAGATTATTGAAGCAAAAAACCAGCAGAGAGATCTGGAATCTTAATTTGACACTGGACAAAATGGATTTAATAGACACTTACAGAACATTCCACTCAACAACTACGGAGTACATATTTTACTCATCAGCACATGGAATATACTCCAAGATTAATAAAATCAAGGGTGAACAAATTCCAAAAGGTTGAAATAATACCAAGCATCTTCTCAGATCATAGTGAAATAAAAGTAAATATAACCAGCAAAAAGATCCTCCCAAAATACACAAAGACATGGACACTAAACAACATGCTGATGCATGACTATTGGGTCCATGCAGAAATCAAGACAGACATAAAAATATTCCTAGAAACAAACAAAAATAAAGACACATCAGAATCTCTAGGTTGCCGTAAAATCAGGAATGAGAGGAAAATTTATAGAATTACATGTGTTTATCAAGAAAATAGAGAGATCACAAGTAAACAGGCTAACATCACACCTAATGGAGCTGAAAGGCAAGAACATTTAAATTCTAATTGCAGTAGAAAAATACAGATTAGGATAAAGTCATAATTTCAGGATATACAAGACAAAAATATTACAGAAAGAACCAACAAAACAAAAAGGAATTTTTTTGAAGGGATAAATAAGATTGAAAGACCCCTGGGCAGATTGACTAACAAAAATCAAGAGAGAGATAAAAAGTACAAATAAACACAATTAGAAACCGCAAAGATGATGTCACAACTGACGCTGAAGAAATTCAAAAGATTATCAGACATTACTATGAAAACCTGTATGCAAATAAACTAGGAAACCTAGAGAAAATGGAGGATTTCTTGGTATTACACAACCTCTCAAGGTTGAAACAAGGAGAAATTGAAACTCTAAATAGACCAATAACAATCCAGAAAATTGACTCAGTTATAAAAACTTCCCCATCAAAAATTCCCTGACTAAATGGCTTCTTAGCTGAATTATAAAAGTCATGTAAGGCAGAGCCGATATCAATGTTATTGAAAGTATTCCAGAAATTGAGAAGGAAGGAACTCTCACTAGCTCATTTTATGCAGCTAGTATCATACTGATACCCACCACTGGCAAAGATCTAGCAAAGAAAGAGTAATATAGGTCGATTTCCATGATAAACATAGACACAAACATTCTCAACAAGATTCTAACAAATTAGTTCAATAACACATTATAAGGCTCATCCACCATGACCAGGTGGGCTTTGCTCTTGGAGTACATGACTGGTTCAACATTCACAAAACCATAAATGCAATTCAGCACATCAGCAGAAGGAAAACCAAGAGTCACATGATAATCTCAACAGACACACAAAAAGCAAAATTCAGCAACCCTTCATGATTAAAAAATCATTTAAAAAAAGTGAGTCCAAAACTTTACCTGTATAATGACCATCTGTATACCCAACCCTGAATTGTACCCCACGTATTTAAAATAAAAATTGAAGAATGTTAGAACATTCCTCAAAATAATAAGACGAGCTATGACAAATCTACAGCCAACATTTGCTTAATTGGCAGAAGCTGGAAGTATTCCTCCTAAGAACTAGAACAAAACAAGAATGCTTACTCTCACTCCTCCTATTCAGTATAAAACAAAAAAGTCCTAGCCAGATCAATCAGGCAAGAGAAGGAAATCAGGGGTACCCAAATAAGAAAAGAGGAAGTTAAACCACCCCTCTTTGTGAGCAATATGATTCTATACCTTGAAAACCCTAGAGAGTCTGTCAAAAACCTCCTTGCATGAATAAACCACTTTGGTAAAGTCACAGGTTACAAAACCAATATGCAAGAGTTGCATTTTTGCATACCGGCAGGAATCAGTCTAGAATCAAATAAAAAACACAACCCAATTCACAATAGTCACCAAAAAAAAGGAAGAAATACCTTGGCATCCACCTAACCAGAGAAGTGAAAGACTTCTACAATGAGAACTATACAACATTGCTCAAATAAATTAAGGTAATACAAACAAATGGAAAAAAAATCTATGATAATGGATTAGAGGGATCAATATTGTCAAGTTGTTCATCTTACCAAAGGTAATCTACAGATTCAATACAATACTCACCAGAATGCCAACATCATTCTTAACAGACCTAGAAACAACAACACACAAATTTATATGAAAGTCAAAAAGAGCATGAATAGCCAAAATAACCTTCAGCAAAAGGAACGAACCTGGTGGTATCCTATTTTATATTATAAAGCTTCAGATATCAAAATGGAATAGGATTGGTACAGAAATAGGCACATAGACCAATGAAACAGAACAGAGATTTGGGAAATAAAAACGTCCTCCCTCAACCAACTCATCTTTGACAAAACCATCAAATATAATCACTGGGGAAAATAAATCATATTTAGCAAATGGTGCTGGGAAAACTGGCTAGTCATTCAGAAGATTGAAACTGGACTCATATCTATCACTATATACAAAAATCAACTCAAAATCAATTAAGACTTAAGTGTAAAACCTCAAACTATAAGAATCCTAGAAGACAATGTAGGGGACACCCTCTGGACATCAGAGTAGGCAATGAATTCGTGATCAAGTACCCAAAAGCAAATGCAAAAAAAGTTAAGATAGGTGGGATTTTATCAAACTGAAAAGCTTTTGTACATCAAAAGAAACCATCAAGGAAGTAAAGACGCATCTTATGGAATGGGAAAAAAATGTATTTGCAAGCTCTGCATCTGACAAAGGTCTGACAGGATACACAAGGAACTCAAATAAATTGAAGAAAAAAAATTAAAAAGTGGGCAAAGGACATGAACAGACACTTGTCAAAGGATGACGTACAAGCAACTAACAGACGTATGGAAAAATGTTCAGTCTTACTAATCATCAGAGAAATGCAAATCATAACTCCAATGAGACACCACCTAACTCCAGTAAAAATGAAGTAAAAAAAAAACTACTGACGCAGGTGTGGTTTTGGAGAAGAGAGAATGCTGCTACACTGTTGGCGTGAATATAAACCAGTCCAGTTTTTATGGAAAACAATGTCGTAATTTTTCAAAAAGCTAAAATTGAGCTTCCATACACTCCAGCAATCCCTCTTCTGGGAATATACCCAGAGGAACATAAATCGCTCTACCAGAAAAACACCCGCTCATGCATGTTTATTGCTGCCCTATTCACAACAGCAAAAATATTGAAGCAACCCAGATACCCATCAAAATGGGACTGGATAAAGAAACTGTGGTACATATATATGAAAAAAATGTTATGCACCCATAAAGAAGAACAAAATCAAAACCTTCGTAGGAACTTGGATGCAGTTGGAGACTATCACACTAAGTTAACTGTCACAAAAACAAAGAACTGAATATCACATTTTCTCATTCATAAGTGGGCCCTGAACATTAGTCACATTAGCACAACAGTGAGATCAGCAGTTCCAGACTACAAGTAGAAAAGGCAGAGAAGGAAGACAGAGGATAGTGTGCGACAACACAAGGGTCATCTGGTCCACAACCAGTGGATGAGAGGGCCAGCTACAAGTCTAGACTTCACCTCCATGTACCAGTCTATGTACACCTCCAGCTACAAGTCTAGACTTCACCTCTAGACTTCTAGCTACATTGCAAACCCTCCATTGTAATTCACAACTCTAAAATAAGAATAAAATGTAATTTAATTTACAAAGACAAAAAGATTTATATTGTGCATATTTTCCAAAAATTGTGCATAATATACAAACTCCATTTATTTAATATAATCCACTAATAATGAAGAGTGACAAATTTTGGATAATGGCATTTTGAGTTAAATTTTTTTGTCTCTAAAGGTATTTATATTGTTTATATAGTCTATAATGAAACATTTTACTTGTATAACTAGGGGATTAGCCATTTTACACATGAAACCCATTTACGTGACCTCTAGGTAAAGCAATTCTAGCGATTTTCAAGGGTTTCTAAGTATACTCATACCATTTTCTGTTTCTTTCCAAAGAATAAACGTTTTATCACATTTTTTTGTAACATCCTTAGCTTTTCTAGTATGTACAGTCAATTATTAAAGTTTTAAATGGGAATAAACTTTGAATATAATTCAGGATAATTTTATCTTACCACAAAGGCTCTGTCTCTCAGAGGTCAAGGCATGATCTCACCTGTAAGGAGATGAAAAGGAACGAAACCATGTCCTTTGCAGCAGTGTGGATGCAGCTGCAGGTCGTTATCCAAACCTAATTAACACCGAAACAGAAGATAGAATACTGCACGTTCTCACTTGTAAATGGGAGCTAAACACTGAAGACGCACAGACATAAATATAGGCACAACAGACACTGGAGATGTAGAAAATAAGAAGGGAAAGAAGGGGTCAAGGGTTGAAAAACTACCCATTGGGTACCACGCTCACCACTTGGATGATGGGCTCAGAAGAAACCCAAACCTCAACATCACACAATAAAACCATGTAACAAACCTGCCCCAAAGCCCCTTGAATCCAAAATAAAATCTAAAAAGAGAAACCGTGAAACTGGACATCCTTGCTCCAGTTCTGAGAGAGAATCCTTTCAACTTTTCCCCATTCGGTATGATGCTGGCTGTGGGTTTGTTGTTTACGACTTTTATTATTTTGAGATTTGTTCCTTCTATGCCCATTTCTCTGAGGGGTTTTATTATGATTGGATGCAGGATTTTGTCAAATGCTTTTTATGCATCTATTGAAATGATTATACGATTTTTAATTCTGTTTATGTGTTGGATTGCATGTATTGACTTGTGTATGTTGAAGCAAACTTGCATCACTGGGTTAAAATCCACTTTATTGTGGTTAGGTTTTTTTTTTTTTTTTAAATGTGCTGTGGAAATTGCTTTGCTGGTGTTTTCGTGAAAAGTTTTGCATCTGCTAGGTTCATCAGGAATATTTGTCTGTTGTTTTCTTTTTTTGTTATGTCTTCTTCTGGCTTGGTATCAGGGTGATAATGGCTTCGTAGAATGGATTGGGCAGAATTCTTTTCTTTTTAAACTTATAGAATAGCTTCACTAGTACTGGTACCCTTTCTTCCTTTTTTTTTTTTTTTCTTTTTTTTTTTGTTGAGTTGTAGTCTCACTCTGTCGCCCAGACTGGGGTGCAGTGGTCGCTCCTGGCCCCCGCAGCCTAGACCTGCTGGGCTCCAGCGATTCTTCTGCCTTGGCCTTCCGAGTAGTTGGAACTACAGGCGCACGCTACCACACCCGGCTAATTTTTTGATTTATTGTAGAGATGAGGTCTCGCCAAGTTGCCCAGGCTGGTCTTGAACCCGCGGGCTTAGGCCATCCACTCACCTCGGCCTCCCAAGGCACGGGATTACAGGCTGAGCTACCAAGCCTGGCACCAATTCTTCTTTGAGAGCTGGTAGAATTTGGTTGTGAGTCCTTCAGATCACAGGCTTTTGTTGTTGAGAAACTCTTAATTACTGAATCAATTTTGCTACTTGTTATTGTCAATTTAGGGTTTCTATATCTTTTTGATTTAGAGATGGGAAATTGTATGCTTCTAGGAATCCATCCATTTCTTCTGGGTTATCTAATTTGTCTGCATATAGGTGTTCATAAAAATCTTGAATGGTCATTTGTATTTATGTGGCATAAGTTGTAATATCTATATTTTCATTTCTGATTGAGCTAATTGAATCTCCTCTCCGGTCTACCAATTATTTTCTCTTTTCAAAAAGCCAATAAAATGACATCGCATTTGCATATAAGTACAACATACATGCTCTCATATACTTTAAATCTTCTCTAGATTGCTTGTAATACTAATACAACGAAAATGCTAAACAAACATTTGTTGTACTATAAAAATTATCAATTTTATGTTATCGAATTTATTGACATATAGTTGTTCATAATATTTTTTTCATTTTTCTTTTATGTCCTTCATATCTGTAGTTATTTCTCCATTCCTCTTCCTGATATTGTTAATTTGTGTTTTTTGTCTTTTGGTCTTGATCAGTTTGGCTAGAAGGTTATCAGCTTTCTTGATCTTAACAAAGAATCAACTTCTGTTTTCATTGATTTTGTCTAATATTTTTCTGTTTACTCTTTTATTGATTTCTCATCTAACTTTTATCATATCATTTCGTCTGCTAACTTTGTATTAAATTTGTTGTTCTTTAGTATCTTAGATTAGAAGTTTTTGTCACTGATTTAAGACTTTTTCCCTTTTATAACATTATCATTTAGTGCAATAATTTTTCTATAAACACTATATTAGCTGGATCTGACAAATTTTGGTATTTCATATTCTCACTTTCATTCAGTTCAAATTTTCTGTTTGATTTCTATTTTGACTCTTCAGTTACTTAGAAGTGTGTTTATATGCTGACAACAACTTTGTTTTCTTAAAGATATATTTTTTTATAGTTTATAATTTAATTTTATTGTGGTCAGAGAATCATATGATTTTTTTTTCTTTTAAATTTATTGAGACTGGTTTTATAGTCCAGGATACAGTTCCCCCAAAATTATGTTTTTAAGAAACGACTGAAATGGCTGTTTACCATTTGATATTTCTTCTAGAATTATATATGTATTCTAGGTACTGGTATCTTTGTCAGCACTTTATATTTGTATTGTTAAAAAATAATTATCGTAGTTGGTATATAATGTTATCTTCTCTTGACTTTATTTTACAGTATTGTATTTTTATGTTCAAATGGTTAGAATTTGAATAAAATTGTGAATCACGAAAATAAACCTTGAGTAATGAGATGTAAGTAAGAGGACAGATAAAGATAAAGCAATTTCCAGTGAAGTCACAGAATATCAGGCCCTCAACTTCCCATAAATTTTAAAATTCAGCCGGGCTCGGTGGCTCAGCCTGTAATCCTGTGCCTTTGGGAGGCTGAGGTGAGTGGATTGCCTGAGTCCGCGGGTTCGAGACCCGCCTGGGCAGCGAGACCCCATCTCTACAAAAAATAAAAAAATCAGCCGGGCGTGGTAGCGCATGCCTGTAATTCCGGCTACTTGGAAGGCCGAGGCGGAAGGATCGCCGGAGCCCAGCAGGTCGAGGCTGCGGTGGCTGGGAGCGGCCACTGCACTCCAGTCTGGGCGGCAGAGTGAGACCCCAACTCAAAAAAAAAAATTTTAAATTCAAACTAGAATATGTCTGTCTGACATTGAATATGAGTGCCAGTTATGATCACTATAATATGTAGATTATTTTCACATACATTTTATTTCAGAAGGTCATGATGAAATAACATTTACAGCACATTAAATATTAAGTCCATACAATAACTTCATATGGAAGTAGGTTCACATAAGTCCTCAATGGGTGGACGATGGGGCCTTATTTTTAATGAGGACTTATGTGAGACTACTGCCATATAAAGTTATTGTATGGACTTAATATTTATATATATCTATATCTATGACAAATTTTTAGATATAGACTAACTTCACATGCATTAAGTAAATGAACTTCAGCCAGGAGAGCATATTGCTACTTTCCTCTTTTCTCATTTTTTTCCACTGTGACTTGTATTAAATACTGGAATGCTTGTCAGCTCCTCATTAGGTCTGCATCATTTGCAGAGAATCTTTAAAAAGCCAAACCAAACCAACCAACCAAGCAAGCAAACAAACAAACATTTCTAAAACTTATAAATGAGTTAATCACAGTCACAAGATACAAGCTCAACATACAAAAAGCAACTGTATTCTTAAATAACAGCAATGAACACTTGGTCACCAAAAGTAAAAATACAATACAGCATACAATTTCTCAAAGAAAATAAACAAGTCAGTTTAATCTATCAAATTGTGTCTAAGATTTACATGGTAAAAATTGCATAGTGGCTATGAAAATAATCAAGAAAAACCTAAAGAAATGGAAAGTTGTACTGTGTTCTTGAGTTTAAAGTTTCAACACAGTAAAGTTGTTAGTTCTTTCCAAACTGATAGAATGGTTTAACACAGTTTTTACCAAAATCTAAATATATTTTAAACACACAAGATTATTCTAAAATTATCATATAGATAAATAATAAACAAAGAAAAACCATTGATACACTGCACAATCTGAGAATTGTAAACTGAAAATTGTTCAACTAAAATAGTTGAAACAGATTTTTAAATAATAATTAAATGGGAGAAATAGATTTACCTCAAAACTACTTACTATAGCTATAGTAATCAGTACTATGTGGAATTAGTGGAGAGAGACACAGAGATAATTAAATGGAAGCTTTAACAATAGACACAAGCACAGCACACTGATATTAGATACATGTAAAAAAGCTATTAAGTAGAGAAAGATAAACTTTTTCAACAAATTGTGCTTGAGCAGTTGGGCATCCATAAGCAAAAACAAACTTTTTTTGTCATATGTTAAGAAAATTTAATTAAGGTAAATCAAGGATATAAGTGTAAAACTATAAAAATTGTAGAAAAAATAAAAGAAAATCTTCTACAACTAGGGCTAAGAAAAGAATTCCCATACTTGTCACAAAAATTATGACCCATTGATGAAAACCTGAATTTCATTTAAAATTGTTTTTTTTAATATTCTGCAAAATATCTGGCTTAAGTGAAAAAAAAGGCAGGTTATAGAATGGGAGAAGATATTTGCAAGTCACATGTTACAAAAAGGAATATTTTCTAATATATAAGGAACTCTCAAAACTTAAAAAATAAAGGAAACCATCTAACTACAATGTGGGCAAAAGACATGAATAAATGTCTAAACAGGTAACAGGTTCCTCCATTATGACAATGCACCAGCACACATTGAGCTGAGTGTTCAGCAGTTTTTGACCAAAAGCAGCACGACCCCTGTACCCCAAGACCCCCCTACCCCTTCCCATTCACACATTCTGTCCAGGAGCAAATTTTGGTTTCCCCAGTGAAAAAAAGACTTCAAAGGGAAATGCCTTGCCAATGCAGAAGAGATGAAACAAAAAAGGGCAGCAGCACTAAAAGACATCAAAATTGACAAGCTCAAAAGCTTTTTTGAGCCTTGGAAAAAGCGTCTCCGTGGCTGTATTGCATCACATGGCGAGCACTTAGAAGGTGACTGAAGTTTAAACATGTAAGAGTAAGTACACAATTTTTTTTATAAATAAGTTCCTGGTTTTGGGGTTCTTCACTCATAATCACATGAAAGATGGTTAGCATCATTAGGGACATGTAAAGTAAACCACAGTGAGATGTCACTATCTGATTTTTCAGAATGGTCAAAATAAAAAGTAGTGACACAAGGGAAACATCATCATATGTGACATTCCTTATGGGAATTTGAAATGTTTTACCACTCTGTAAAACAATTGGACAGTTTCTTAAATCAAAGCATGAAACTATTATACTACACAAAAATTACAGCCTTGGGTGATTAACACAGATAAATGAAGACCTATCTTCACACAAAAATATGCACTTGAATATTTGCTGTAGTTCCATTCATAATAACCCAAACTGAATACCACTCAGTCCATTTAATGAGAAAATGATTAAACAAACTATGGCGCATCAACATCATGGGGCATTATTTAGCAACAAATAGGAACAAACGATTGATACATCTCACAACCTAAGAATCATAAACTGAAAGTAATTCTGAGTAACGCCAATATCAAAATGTTACACACTGTGTAATTCCGAATATGTAGTATTATGAAATTACAAAATTATGGATTCATTGTTGCAAGACAAGTTCTTTTGGGGATGGACATGTTCTGCTTATTGGACATAATCTTGCCAGCATTCTGTTTGTAATATTGCACTCTAGTTTTACATGGCACTACCATTGAGGTAACAGGGTGAGGGATATACGGGATCGGTTTGTATTATTTCTTACATTTGCTTATGAATCTATAATTACTTCAAAATAAAAACTTCATTAACCATCAAAAAAAAAAAAAAGAACATGAAATGAAAACAAAAGAAAAAAGACTGAGAAATTAAAAAAGGGATTTTCTCTGAACCACGAAAGAATCAAGGAGGTGACATTACCTGAGGGAGGAAGCAAGATTTCTAACAAACATGTCATTCATACAGAGAAAAGGCATCATATCCCCATAATCTCAAACCCTGGTAAAGAGAAAGGTAATGGAAAGTTATCCCACATGTAGCTGCAGTTCATTCATCGTCACCAACTGCTAACTACATTTAATATGACCAATGCACAGAGAAAGTTTTGTTCACTCTTTATCCAATTTAATGAACGAACTGAATGTACCTCTCATGTGGACATAGTTATAAGATCATATTTCCAAAACTTCAACAAAGAGGAGGAAGATCTGGGTATATGCGGTAACTTTAACTACTCAACACTCACTTCAGCTCTGAAATTCTGTCAAATTCACGTGTTTAATGAGGATCACAACAATGTCCTTCATAATGCAACATGAAATTACCTGTAAAAGGTAAAATTATTGATGTAGATAAACTTTGATATGTAGACATTATTAAGCAATGTTAAGCAATGTGATGTATTACCACAAGTGTCAAAATTTTAATACCACGCATTTTTTATTTTTTTTTTGGTATTTTTATTTTGGCTGTGTATCTTGGGATGATGGTATTATAATAATTGAAGAGATTAATTATTATCTTCGCACCTGAACCTATTTTATTTACCATTAATGTGACAATTGAGACTAAATTTTATTGACAGACCCTTCATAACCATAATTATGCTAAAAGTACCATCCAGAATCAATTAATGTTGGATACCTTATTCAAATTTATGGAAATTCAGAGCTCAGAAAAACATGTACACAAAATATTCAGAGGATAAAGTTTTTTTACATGCTCATATTGATGGCTAAATGGTAGATAGGCTGTCAAAAGATTTGAAGATTGCTCATGAAGTATTTTGTGCCATAAGACGATCAATCATAAGTGTGTGTGTGTGTGTGTGTGTGTGTGTGTGTGTGTGTGTGTGTGTGTGTGATTAGTAAGCAATGGTTTACACTGATGCATAGGTGATGGTATGTTGATTCACTTATACCTATTTCTGGCTGCTTTATCAGCACCATATTGAGGAATACATGGTTACTGAGATATGAAGACTTATTTTTCAAACATATTAATGGCTACATGTAGGACTCATATTTTGAGAAATCTATAAGCCTTCTCTCAATATCAAACCAAATGCTAACAAAACTGAAGAAAATGTGTTAGTAACTTGCATACAAACACTGCATAAAATAAAGACATTTTCATATAAAATAAATAAGGCACAAAAACCCAAAGAGGAAAAAATAATAATCTCAAATATTAAACCCAAATGCATGTGGTGTGTGTGTGTATGTGTGTGTGTGTCTGTGTCTGTGTGTGTGTTTGAATTAATTCAGAAATGTAAAAGCCTAAATTTTATTCCAGAATATCAAATTCCTCATTAGTAAAATCAGGCAGCTTTTCTAATATTCTACTGCTTACTATTGTGATCTCACAAAGACTTGTTTCTATTTTTTTGAATATTTGATTCTATCCTATGAACTCTAGTTTTCTAAATCTAATCTTCTGCATCCTAAACTTCATCTGTTTCTACACGGTTGAAAAATGATGTATTCCTACTATAATTAGGATTAGCAATTACAGGTTTTCTACTTTAGATTCTTATACCTTCTAATTGAAAAATTTGAAAGGATAAGACTTGGTTTTTTTTAATTGTTTGAGTTTTTGTTGCAAAATTCCTTGTAAGTATAATATTATTATAAGATTTTTTGCATGGGTACATACAGGAGGCTGAAGCATTGAAGACATATTATACTTGTCTCCACTTCCTCTTTCTGAGGTTAAAAAGGCACAGGCAGAATTTCAATTTTATTTCTACTGTGTTTAATTTAGCTCACATCCCTGCCTCCAGTCTCTAAAAGTTTCTTTCAATATTATGTAAGTTACAAGAGTCATCTTTCTTGAATCCTGTCTTCAAAATGACAGCCTCATGTCCCAAGGTCTATAGTACTTTTACTGTCAAAAGAAATAAAGACATTATCATACAAAACCTAGAAATTAATGCTGTTTTTACCTGACTCTGTTAGCCAATTGAGGACATTTTAATTAATCTTAATACATGGGGTTCATACTAAACTTCTAAAGATTCTATTTGCAGAAATGCAAAATAAATATTTTCTCAAATATTACTTATTTAAGTATCTTTTGAACTGGAATTCAAGTTACAGTTCAAGTCAGAAATCTTGCACAAGACGTCTGAGTTTTGAATAATCTTTGCCATACCCATTCTGTCATTGTCTTTGCTATAATATTTTTATAATATTATCTTTATTATAATAGTTTCTAAACTACATCAGGGAATATCAGCTAGTGCATGCTATTTTCTGTTTTTTGTTTGTTTCATTTTGTTTTGGAAGACCAATTTCATTTATGACACATCAAGATATATTCTTGAATATCAGGTAGATATCAGGGCTAATATATAAGACTCAGCCTCGTCTGGCTCAACTCCAAAGCCCAAAATGTTACCAAAAAGAGATCTTAGATAATTCCTGTTTGGCCTTTTGCAAGGAAAGTGAATAAATTCTTATTTGGAAAGATGGTTATTATTGTAGTGAAAAAAAAAAAAGAAGGAAGAAAGACCTCTGAAAAAAGAGAGAAGTAGGTTGGAAATAAACTTGGGTAAAAAAAGATAACTTTTATAATGTTTAGAAGTTAAGACACACTGACTTGAGCAGACATGAAGATATGCAAAAATAATGATGCTGACATTCGTTGGCTTCTCATGGACTTGGTAACATCAATTGCAAGCAGTATAGTAAGTTCTTATAATTTTATGTTTCCTCGTCAGGCATTCTGAACAAGGGTTTAACTTTCTCAGACCAGAAGCCAGGCTTAGTCAACTTTAACAGTTTCCAGTTCTCTAGCTCTTCGCAGTACCTCTCGATCCAGATCTGGTTGATCCAGATATCTGCTTTGTACAAGCCCATCCCATGGTCACCTCCCGATAGCACATGTACCATCAACTGATTTCATTTGCCCCCACTGTCTTAGTCCATTTGTGTTGCTATAAAAGAATACCAAAGGCAGGATCATTTATAAAGAAAAGATATTTATTTGGGTCACGGTTATGCAGTCTACACAAGAAGTAGGGCACCGACAATTGCACCTGTTTTGGGCTTAAGCTGCTGCACTCATGGCGGATGGAGGAGGGGAACCTGGGTGTGTGAGATCACATGGCAAAAGAGGAAGCAAGGTGGCTGCGGGAGAATCAGCTCTCATGGTAACGAATAGAGCAAAAACTCACTCATTCTCATGAGGATCAAGACATTCATGAAGTATCCACCCTTCCCATGACCTAAAAACCTCAACACTAGGTCCCACTTCCCACTTGGGGTATCCAATTTCAACACAAGGTGTGGAGATTCAGATATCTAAACTGTGGTACCCACTGACTTGTATACCTTGCCTGGGCTGTACAGATGTGCCACAGTGACCATCTCTCGGTCACAGCTTATTCCATGGAACACATCCATGCTTGTTCTAAGTCTGCCAGCTGGAACTCCCCAAGGAAAACCCGCTTGGCTAGCACACTGGACCCAATGAAGGCTTTTCCCCACACGCACCTGCCTTCCTCTTTCCACCACCTGCTAGCTGAGGTGTCGGTCTGCCTAGTTTAATATGATTCACTTATACCAAAACCCATGTGGAAATCTCATCCTCAGTGTGGCGGTTCGGGGAAGTTAAGCCGAATGGAAGGTGTCTGAGTCATGGGGGCAGAGCCCTCAAGAATGGCTTGGTGCTCTCCCCACAGTCGTGAGTGAGTTTTCATCTGGCAAGATGACATGAGTTGTCCTGGGAAAGAATTAGCTCCGACCAAAGCAGGCTGTGACACAGTCAGGGCACTCCTTAGGTTTTGCCACTTCTCGTGTGCCAACTTCCCGTCTGACTTGGTGCCGTGTTTTGACCCAGCACCAAAGGCTTTACCAGAAACTGAGCAGAGGACAGCACCACGCTTCTTGAACGTCCCAGTGTGCAGAACTGTGCACTGAATAAATCTTTTTTTTTTTTTTTTTCCTTTATAAATTACACAGTCTTGGATGTTCTCTTAAAGCCACACAAAGCAGTATTCCGTTAGAGCAACACAAAATGCACGAGCACAATGTCTCACACAGCTCCCCGCTTCACGCCGGCCCTTTGTGGCTTGTTGCTCTCTTGCCTCTGGACTCTGTATTACATCGTTTTTGTCATTTACGTGCTTTGTTGAGTTGTCCCCTCTGTGTCTCACCTGACAGACACACCTAAATCTAACTTCTTTTCTGGTCAAGTTTCTTCAAGAGAGTGGCTATCCTGGTAGGAATAAGCTGGACACGGGTCAGGCAAAAGCCACAATAATGCCTGCTATTAAAAACAAGTTTCCTGAGAAAGGGATACCAGGTTACTCAGTCAGACATTTAAGCACTAGGCCATCCACCTGGGTAAAGAAGTTTCCCATGACAGGCACATTGTAAAAAACCAAGACTGAATCCCCAGAAGCTGCATCAGGGAAGGGCTAAAATTTATAGCCACTCTACCGAAAGAGACCTCAAGACCAGAATAAAAGAAAAGAAAATAAATACAACAAACAGATTAGGCTGCAAACTTCATGCAACTTGGAGTCGAGAAGGACCATTCATGATTAAATAGCAATATTAAATAGCAATATCTCACCTGTTGGGTAGTTTTCTGTGTAATTCTTTTGTCACTACTTTGAAATAGTAGCTTGAATATTATTGTATTAAATAATGTGATGGTTAAGAGTCTATGTAAGTACAATATGTCATTAAGTAGTCACAGTGCTTACCAGAGAATAGGTTCTCAAAGATATTAAAGGTAGTTAAAATTTGGATTTCTAAATAGACTAAGCATCTATTTTTATCCCAACTTACCATATAAAGAAAATTAGGAAATATCTACAATACTACAGAAATTGTACAAAAGGCTTTTTGATTTATTTGTCATAGGCCCTAAATCAACATATCACATTTTGCTTTTCAGTTTCTTGTAATGCACATAGCAATTTTGAGCTAATTATTTTGAAAATGCAAGTTATGATTTCTTTTCTAAAAGTGAGAAAATTAGCCCTTATACTTTGGCTTTTAGCAACTTCAAGAAATAGTAGAATAGTTTTCTCATTCTGAATTATATTTTATTTTCTATTCAGTAACTTTAAAATACTTACAGTTTTAGAAGAATATTTGGTAATATTATTAATCTTATACTAACTTAAAAATTGTCTTTATTTGAATTTACTTCTGTAAGTTGAAATATTAAAATTGTGTTATGTAAGAATAATCAGTCATTTTACATTATGTCATAAAGTAATATTAGTGTTTTTAACTCTTCAAATAAAAAAGACAGTGAGAATTCCAATTAAGAACAAGATGGTAGAAAATGTGCTCGTTCTAAGCATATTATCTCCAACAGAGCAAAGCACATTTACAAGCATCTTGGGAAATAGTGAAGCTTTTATCAAGTAAAAGATAGTCATTTGTAATATTCCTTATTACTAATGCATGATTTTTAAATATGTAATTATGTATATGATGTTGCCTTTCTTGATGTATTTAATGATTATTGCACAAAAACGAAAGCATTTATAGGTCTGCTACTGACTGATAACCACTCCACTTTTATTTAGCTGATACAACTTAAAGTTTCTCATTCATTAGAGTAGTATAATAATAAATACATTTTAAGTGAAAATAATTTACTTCCAGAGTTGTAGATATCCCCTGGAGTAAATATTTGCAAAACCGCCCTCGCAGGTTGGCAATCGATTTGACTTTTCTTTGTTAATAATCACTTTGTAATTTGCCAACTCATCCCTCCAAAGTCTGGGCTTTGGAAACATGTCAGTAGAATCTTGTTTTTAATGGTTTGGTGGTAGATGCATTTGATTGGATCTTGCTATTTTCTTCAATTTGTAATCTATCTTTAAAAATAAAAATGCAAATTAAGATATTAAGAAAGGTATCATAATATTGTATATTTTCTAACAAAATTATTCAGTTAACAAAAACTTTCAAAAATATGTATCATGTTCATGCCTTTAACAATCCTTATGAAAGTATTTGCTTGTCATTTTTTAATTCATTCTGACAGTTCAGCGAATATGACATTTTCTCTGAGTAAAGGATCTGATTGTTATGGCTGAAGGCTAAGTATTGGAACAGCTGACATGAGACAGTTGAAGTTCGCTCTGAAAGGTAAATGACTCATGAAAGCAACAACATAGCAAGAGCAATAAACTCTGCCTAAGTTACTTTGACCACCCATCAAATACAAAATTAGTCCTGGTATATTTATCTTAATTATGTAAAAAGCTTGTTTTTCTCGATTCATGCCAGCTTGAAGGTAAAACTAGTGTCACAGAAACATTTTTTTTAAAAAGGGTATTCATAACAAAAAGTTATGTAACAAAAAAATTCTAAAGAAGTAATAGGAGAAAGAAGAAGACATCACAACTTATAATAATGATAGTTTTAAAAAATTAATTTCCAACAGTAGAAGATTGATTATGTACATTGTGGTATGTATATGCATATTATGAGCTTATTAAACATGGATGTAAAGGAATGTTTATTTTTAACATACTGCTTTTTTTTAAAGGTCACAGATATCACACACAGTATTTTTTATTAAGATGATAAGCTTAATGAGATTTGACAAGGAGACTAAGTAAAAATCAATTTTAAGTGTGACAAAGGAAACATAAAATTATGACAATACTGTCATAAAAATTCAGAGACTCTTAAAATGCACATTTTATGTTAGAACCATTTTAGGTTTACAGAAACACTGCAAAGATCATATAGAGAGTTCAGCTATATCCCATTTCACCTATTATTAACAGCTTAGGTTGTTGTGAACTCAAATCTAGGGTGTCAGATTTTATTAGGTTTTTTACCTAATGATATATATATATTTTCTTTTCTAAGACCCAATTCTGTGCACATTACATTTAGCAGTTATGTCTCCTTAGGTTCCTCTTGGCTATAATAGCCTCTCAGATTTTTCTTGTTTTTGATGACCTTGACAGGAAGTACTTATTAGCTATTACGTCGAATATGCCTGAATTAAAATTTGTCTGATGTTTTCCTCATGAGTAGACCGAGATCATCAGTTTTTGAAAGGGAGACTCGGAGGCAAAGTGAAGTTTTCATCACATCGTATCAGCACATACTATACGGTGACCTTCATCACCTGGCTGAGGTTAACGTTTGTCACATACTCGAAAATATCTTATTTTCTCCCTTTCTATATGGTATTCTTTAGAAAGAAGTCACTATCACAGCTTGTACTTAAAAGAGTAGAGGGTTGTATTCCTTCTACTTGGACATACCCATGCCAACATAAGCATTTTTGTTTTGTTTTGTTTTGTTTATGTATTTCCTTCTACAGTGCTAGAGTCAGTCATTTCCTTTCAATGGAGAACGGTAGAGAAATCAAGACCTGGGAACTAGGCATGCTTGTTACTGAGAATCATTGCTTCTAAGTTCTCCCTGATGACAGAACAAAGACATGTGTATGTACCTTAACCATGTATCTACACATGTCCATACATATCTTTAGATAAGCTTCTTCATCAATATTATGTGAAATTTACTGATATTGATGCTTCCAACATGAATCCACGTTACCATGCATGCCATTCTATCCTTGTTTATCTGTAACCTCACCTTCCAACAGTAAGAAGTCTGGCTTCCACCTTCCACCTTTCACTTACCTTATTGTTCTGCTCCATTGCCCATGTGTAGAGGTGTCAATGACTTGATAAATTATGATACAGTAGTCATGGGCAGGTTTTTTTTTTTTCCCCTTTAGGCTTACAGATTCCACTCACTTCCCAAGCTACCCAAGTTAATACGTTTTCCACAATCCCTTCAGTGGGATTGTTTTACACATTTCTAATACCTTTAGATTGTTTTGTCACATTTTACATTCCATCCTGGAATCCTCTTGTTTTTCATGTGCTTACATTAAGGTTCACTTACTCTGCTGTGAAGTTTTGTAGGTTTTGAAAAATGTGTAGTTCCATCAATGAGCCATTACAAGATTATGCAGAACAGTTTTATACCATCCTCCAAAATTCCCTGTGTTTCATCTATTAATCCTCCCCCAATTCACTTGACATGCTGGAAACTACTAATTTTTTTACGAGATCTACACTCACCTTTTTGCAGAATGTCATAACCTCGTGGGGTTTCTGGAGAGAAAATTGATGAAAATTTTGATGCCACCCAAGACTGCAGACCCTAGCAGTTTCTGACATGCAAGCTAGTACAAGTAAAGCCTTCAACAATTTTTCTAAATTATCTTCGAAGTATTCTGTCACCTACTGGCTCCGGCAGCTTCTGCTCCAGAAAAGTAGGCTTCCACTGTCACTCCCTGGACTTGACTGCATTCTCTATCTGGCGATGGCAGTTTTCCCTGAGACTTCAGTTTTCTCATTGTCCCAAGGAAAGTTATTGGTTTTGTTTGCTCAGCTTTGTTTTGTAAGATGGAAGTTAAGTTGTAATAAGCTCTTTACACATTAGAACTAAAAACCAGAAGTTTTCAGGGGCTTTTTAGAAATTTAAGTAAAAACGTTGAGTTAGTAACATATGTACATGATTTAGAACTTTAGGAGAATATCTGGGGGACTAATATGATTGTGTGTCCTTTGTATTTTGTGGATGAGGTTGCCTTGGGGAGAACTATAGGCTATGAAAGAAATGGAAACTGAAATCAAGCCTGACAAGTGTCAGCATTCAATAGCCAAGTAGAATATGAACCAGCAAAGACACTGTGGAATCAAGAGCATTAGGAGGAAATACAAGATATTTTGATAATAATAATGAGTGTTTCTAGGAAGAAGCACACAATACTACTGAATGTTTCTGAGAGAAAAGATCACATGATGACAAAATGACATATTTATCAGATTAGTAACAGTGTTATTATAGGAATCATTGCAGTAAAGTAATATGGGGTGCTGGTTAATGGAACAGCGAGGAAAAGTAAGCAATGAAATAGTTGAAAATGATAATATTTTAAAGAGAGGAGATATTTTATATGTTTAAATTTGTTGGGAAAAATATAGTTGAGAAATAAAGGTTTGATAATGTGGAACAGGAAGATTGTCATTAATAATTTAAGTGGGTGATGGTAAAACTATTTGTGAAATTAGGACTTTTAAATCACAGATAATAAGGAGAACTATGCATTTGTAAATCTTAAAGAGAAATATTAATGAAAATTATATTGGGTTGGTGTAATTACCTACATACCTTTCTTGTGCTCTTAACTTGAAGCCATCTGGAGCTGATTGTATGCTAGTTTGTAGTCAGAGGGGAAAATAATTAATAAAAACAACAACAGCAACAACAAAAGACATAACAACCAAGAGTTATATACTGCTATTCTCTGCATTAAGATCACATGAATAATAGTCCCAGTTCCCACCTTCATGTAATTTACGTACTAGAAGAAAAAAAATGGTAGGGTATATAGAAAAGTTCAATATAGGGGAATAAATAGGAATTGAGATTTGCATATGAGGCTATGAAAATACTATTATTCAAATAATATAACTTTGATGTAATTTAAGTTTTCTGTTCACTGTAAAGTAGTGACATCATTACATTGGCAGTTGTACTTCTAGTGAAGTCCTTTAGTTTATGGGTGTTTAAGGAATGAAGTGGTCTTTTTCCCTCTCTTGTCTACTGATTTGCTCCTTGGTTATCTCCAGGTTGATAATGACTGACAAGAGGACCAATAAAAATCCTAACACTCCAAAGGTGCTAGTATCATTATGTACTGTGAATTAAACTGATAACTATAGAAACGATGGTCTTATTCAAAGTCCTATATTCACATACTCATTACTCCTAAGCTCTAATTGTTCATTTTCTTTTTCTATGAAAGTTCTAGTTTTACAACTTACGCAAAAGACAAAAGATATAGAGGCCATCAGGTGAGTTTTTCCTTTAACGGACAGGGAAAAGCATAAACAGACACCCTTTTGGCAAGCACAATGACTGTAGCAAATATTATTTTAATACAAATATCTGCTTCTACTGTTTTTTTTTTTTTTTGAGTTGAAGTCTCACTCTGTCGCCCAGACTGGAGTGCAGTGGCCGCTCCCGGCCACCACAGCCTCGACCTGCTGGGCTCCAGTGATCCTTCCGCCTCAGCCTTCCAAGTAGCTGGAACTACAGGCGCGTGCTACCATGCCCGGCTAATTTTTGATTTATTGTAGAGATGAGGTCTCGCCAAGTTGCCCAGGCGGGTCTCGAACCCACGGACTCAGGCAATCTATTCACCTCAGCCTCCCAAAGCACTGGGATTACAGGTTGAGCCACCGAGCCCGGCTTATTTTTTTGATATTTAGTTTGCTTAATTTAAATATTCACTAAGGCAGTAAACATATGTAATATTCAAACAAATGATAATATCCAGGAGTCTTATACTTTCCTTATTTTTAGACTTATTTGTGACTATAAATAGTTTTACTTTGAAATTATTTTCTATCATATTTACATATTCATCCAGTCACATTTTAATTAATAATCGTGAGTGTGAGAGAGAAGACAAGTAGTTTTCAAATATAAATATCATCAACTAGCAACAAAGAAATTGATACGTCCGAAGTGAACTTGTTGACATATTTCTATGGGATTATTTTTAAAAACTGATGATTTGATTAAGTGCCTTTCAATTTGACCTCTTCATTCCAAAATAAACTTGGAATTAAGGATTCTTTATAATTAAAAAAAAAATTTCCATCTGAGCATTGTTTACCACCATTTCCTTTCATGTGATATGAGCACCAAATTGAATTCATTCTCAGGCTTTATGAAAATTATCATACATATTGTAATAATAAATTACAATTGAGGCTATTTTACTGCCTACTTAAAGGAAGCCTGAATCTCAGAACTCGAGCCATGGCAGTCTCAACTCAAATTTTAAAAACTGAATGCAACTGCAGCAGGAAGCTCAAACAACTTTATTAATCAGAACCATCTTCATTTAGCTCACTGCTAAGTGTCTGTTAAATAACACTGCCTCTTGGTGCTCATCATGATCTTGGATGATTAAAAAGCATTTGGATAATATCTGTAATAAAATTAAGCTCACTGAGCTATGTATACCGCAGAGTTATGGGGACCAAATGAGACAAAAGTTTCCAACTGCCAAATTAAGTAGAATAAGTTAAAGGAAATTAAAACAGAGCTTCCTCAGATGCAATGGGTGCATTCTATTATTATTTTATTTTCCTTATTTTAATTCTGACAACAGATGCTGACAGCTATTTGCAAACAAGCATTCAAAGGTGTCTTTGGAGTAGAAATGTAGAAAATATACACAACTATGTTTTTGTGTCTTTAGTATTTCATCAAAAATCATTTCCCAAGCTGCCTGAACTAGAGTTGACAATACTTTTCTTTGTTTATGTATTTCCCTTAGATTCAAAAAAAGTGATACTATGTAGGCATTTGCATTGTTGAAATCATAGTATTTAATAAATATATTGCAACCTATTTTTGAAAGAGTAGGCATTAATTTCATCAGACTAGGCCCAAAAGAGAGCATGTTCTTTTACCCTAGAAATTAATTAAATGAGTCATTCCAGGATTTTACTGGAGGGACTAGAGTTTAAAGCAACTCAAGTATAATTCTACTTCAGAAATGTAAGAACAAGATGCCACATAGCTTGTAAACTATTACTACTAATAATAACAATAAAACAAGAGTTAATGAGATACCAGTGGATTCTCTCTTGCTTTACAAAGTCACATTGCCGAGGGTACCTACATAATGAATATTTGTGTACCTAACCCTGAATTGTACCCCACATCCTTAAGATAAAAAGTTTTAAAAAGCAAACTCATGTTACCCTAGAACCTGGAGATGAGAAAAGCATAACTCTGAAGTAAAGTACATAAAGGTTCATGAGGAGACTGATTTTAGTGGTGAGCATTTACTTGGAGACTGGTCACATGAGACTATCTGATGGCAAATACAAATGATCCCATGGTAAGAGCTTAAGCTTAAAGTCAGATCTGTCTGATATTTTACGTTAGTTAACTTTTTAAATTTTTTTTTTAAATTTTAAAGATGGGCACAATTCAGAGTTAGGTATACAAGCGCTGGTTTTGCAGGTACCCTTGTTGATGAGGTGTGCCCCTCCCTCCCCTGACAGTTTCCTACTACTGCCAGTCCCTTTCTTATAGTATGATAATTGTTCAAGGTCCGCTTATGAGTGAAAACATATGGTGACTCTGTTCTTTGTTTTTGTGATAGATTACTGAGTATGGTCAACTCATATGTCTGTCCTTCTTTATGGCTGCATAATATTCCATTGTGTATATGCACCACATTTTTTTTATCCAGTCCAGCTTGGAGGGGCAGCCTGTTTGGTTCCATGTTTTTGATACTGTAAATACAACTGCAACAAACATTCACATGCAGGTATCTTTTTTGTAGAATGATTTGAGTCCTTTGGGGTATAATTCCCAATAGGGGAATTGCTGGGTCACATGGAAGGTTAATTTCTAGTTCTTTCAGAAATCACCACACTATCTTCCAGAGAGGTTGCACTAGTTTTCATTCCCACCAGCAGTGTAGAAGCATCCTTCTTTCTCTGCTTCTTGCCAGTATCTGTTGTTTTTTGTTTTATTAATGATGATCATTCTTCCTGGGATTGGGTGCTATCTCAATGTGGTTTTGATTTGCATTTCTCTGGTGATGTGTGAGGCTGAGCACTTTTTCATGTGTCTGTTGGTTGCCCGTATATCTTCTTTTGAGAAGTGTCTATTCATGTCTTTTGTCCACTTTTTAATGGGGCTGTTTGTTTTTTTCCTTTTGGCGTGTTTGAGTTCCTTGAAGATCCTAGACATAAGACCTAGGTCAAATATACAGTTGGCAAATATTTTTTCCTGTTCTATGGGCTGTCTCCCTGCTCTTTTGACGGTTTCTTTTGCTTTGCAGAGGCTCGTCAGTTTGATAAGGTCCCACTTGTCTATCTTATTTCTTATGGTAGGGGCACTTAGGGTTCTGATCAGGAATTGGCTACCAGTTCCGATTTCCATAAGGGTGTCTCTTGCATTTTCTAAGATTCTTTTAGTTTGATTTCGAAGTTTTATGTTTAGGTCTTTGATCCATTTAGAGTTAATTTTTGTGTATGGTGATAGGTAGGGGTCCTATTTCAATCTTCTGCATGTAATCAGTCAATTTTACCAGCACCATTTAATGAATAGGTTCTTCTCCACCAAGTGGTCATCGTTGGAGGCTTTGTTAAAGATGAGTTGGTTGAGGTATTGAGGCTTTGCTTCCAGAATTTCTATCCTGTTTCATTGGTCTATGTGCCTGTTCTCATACCAATACCAGGCTGTTTTGATTACTGTAGCCTCACAGTAAAGTTTGAAGTCTGGAAGTGTGATACCTCCTGTTTTATTTCCTTTTCCAAGGATTGTTTTGGCTATTCGTGGTCGTTTATGTTTCCATATGAATTTCTGTATTGTCATTTCTAGATGTGAGAAGAATGATGTTGGTAACTTAATGGGTATTGCATTGAATCTGTAGATTGCCTTTGGTAGGATGGACATTTAACCATGTTGATTCTTCCTATCCCTGAACATGGAATATTTTTCCATTTGCTTGTGTCTTCTTGGATTTCTTTGAGCAGTGTTTTGTAGTTCTTATTGTAAAGGTCTTTCACTTCTCTGGTTAGGAAGATGTCGAGGTATTTTACTTTTTTGGTGACTATTGTGAATGGGATTGAACTTTTTATTTGGGTCTCTGCCTGCTTGATGTTGACGTATAGGAATGCAACTGTCTTTTGCATATTTATTTTGTACCCTGAGACATTGCCAAAGTCTTTTATCAGTGCAAGCAGGCTTTTGACAGAATCTCTTGACTTTTAAGGTATAGACGCATATCATCAGCAAAGAGGGATAGCCTGACTTTCTCTTTCCTATTTGGATACCCCTGATTTCCTCTCCTGTCTAGTTGCCCTTGCTGGGACTTCCAACACAATGTTGAACAAGAGGAGTGAGAGTGGGCAGTCTTGTCTTGCTCCAGTTTTCAGGGGAAATGTTTCCAGTTTCTGTTCATTTAGCAATATGTTAGCTGTGGGTTTATAGTAGATGGCCTTTACTGTTTTGAGTTATGTTCCTTCTATACCTAGATGCTTGAGGGTTTTTATCAAGAAGGAAAGCTGGATTTTATCAAAAGCTTTTTCTGCATCTAATGATACAATCATGTGTTTCTTGTTTTTACATTGATTAATGTATTTAATTACATTTATGGTCTTATGAATGTTTATCCAACCATGTGTCCTAGGAATGAAACCTACTTGGTCATGGTAGATGATTTTTGAAATGTGTTTTTGGATCCTATTTGTTAGAATCTTGTTGAGGATTTTTGCATCTATGTTCATAAGGGATATTGGCCTGTAGTTCTCTTTTTTGTTGAATCTTTACCCAGTTTGGATATCAATGTGATGTTAGTTTCATAAAATGATTTGAGGGGAATTCTACCTTTCTCAATTACCTGGAATACTTTCAATAGGATTGCTATTTCTTGTACATTTTGTAGCATTCTGCTGTAAAGACATCAACTCCAGGACTTTTTTGTTGTAGGTAGTTTTCATATGACAGAGTCAATTTCCTGGGTTGTTATTGGTCTATTCAGTGTCTCAGTGTCTTCTTGTTTCATCCTGGGAAGGTTGTGAGATGTCAGAAAGTCCTCCATTTCATTTAGGTTATCATGTTTGCTTCCATGATGTACATAGTAATCTCTGATAATCTTTCATATTTCTTCCGGGTCCATTGTGATTTGATGTTTTGTGTTTCTGATTGTGTTTATTTGGACTTTTTCTCTCTTTTTCTTGGTCATTCTGGCTAGGGGTCCATCAATTTCTGTCAAAGAACCACCTTTTTGTTTTGTTAATATTTCTATGATATTTTTGTCTTCTATGTTGTGTATTTGAGCATACACGACAAATATGAATATTTTGAATATTTGAATTCTTCTGTTAAAGTTGGAGCTTTGGTTGTCTTCTCTTTCCATCTTCCTAGGTCATTTATTAGACTCTCAACTTTGATCTTTCCATTTTCTTGATGTTTGCTTGTAGAGATATAAATGCCCTTCTGAGAAGTGCTTTCATGGCATCCCAGAGGTTTTGGTAAAATGTTTGTTCATTTTCATTTTTTTTCAGGTATCTTTTAGTTTCTGCTTTGATTTCAATGTTGACCCAGTAGTTGTTCAACAATATGCTGTTTAGTGTCCATTCTATGTCTTTGTGGGGTTTGGGAAAATTTTGTTGGTGTTGATATTTATTTTTATTCCATTGTGGTCTCTTAAGGTGCATGGCAATATTTCAACCTTATGGAATTTGCTTATGCTTGATTTATGGCCCAGGATGTGATCAATCTTGAAGTACTTTCCATGTGGTGATGAGTAGAATGTATATTCTGTGGTTGTTGGGTGGAATAATCTGTAGGTGTCTATTAAGTCCATTTGGTTAAATGTCAAGTATAGCTTCTGGATCTCTTGCTGAGTTATTTGCCTCCATGATGTATTAGGGCTTTTAGTGGGGTACTCAATACCCTGCTATAATAGTGTTAGAGTCAATATCTTTTTTTAGTTTACTTAGTAGTTGCTTTATAAATGCTAGTACTCCTGTGTTGGGTGCATATATGTTTAGGATGGATATTTCTTGTTGATTGATTGAGTGTTTATCATTATGTAATATCATTTTGCATCTTTTAAAAATTTTTTGATAACTTAAATGTTGTTTTGTCTGGCATTAAGATCATGACTTTTGCCATCTTTTGTGATTTATTTGCTTGGAAACTCATTTTCCATCCTTTAACTTTGAGTCTGTGTGTGTCCCTTGTGGTGAGATGAGTATCCTGAATGCAGCAAATAATTGGGTCATAGTTTCTTATCCAACTTGTCATTCTGTGCCTTTTCAGTGGTGCATTTATTCCAGTCACATTCAGGCTGATTATTGAAATGTGTTTCTTTATTCCTGTCATGAGGTTCTTATAAAGTTTTTTATTTGCTTGTTTTATTTTGGGTTTGGGGTTGATATGTGGGTGTGTTTTCAAGTTTCTTGTTGTGCTGTATTCTCTGTTGATTCTGTGCTCTGCTTTTCTCTTAGGAAGTGTGTGGTCATTCTTCTTTCCCCTTCTTCTGTGCTTAATACCTTTTTAAGTGTCTCCTGTAGAGCTTTTCTGGAAGCTGCATAATTTCTTAGGGATTGGATATCTGTGAAGGATTTTAATTCTCCATCACTGATGAATTGGAGCTTGACTGGGTAGGAAATTCTTGGTTGAAATTGTTTATCTTTGAGGACTTTGAATATTGGACTCAAGTCCCTTCTTGCTTGCATTATTTCTGCCAATAGGTCTGCTGCTATTCTGATTGATTTTCCCCAATAGGTAGTCTGACCTTTCTCTCTTGCTGCTTTTAGGAATTTTTCTTTTGTTCCTACTTTGGGTAGGTGAATTACTATATTTCTTGGGTTTGTTCTTCTCATCTGAAGTCTTGTGGGGGTTCTCTGTATATCTTGTGCTTGATTGGTCACACATAGAGTGGTGGTGGAGAGTGGGTTTCAGGGAACACATACTACAATCACAGATGAGGAATGTTTTCTTGGATTACCTCCTGGAATACTTGCTTCAATTTGCTCTCCATTTCCCTGTCTTCTTCTGGGATACCAATCAGGCTTAGGTTTGGTATCTTGATATAATTGCACATTTCTTGTCAATTTTGTTCTTTCTTTCTGAGTTTTCTTTCTATATTTTTTAGCAAATTGGGTTAATTCCATGTTCTGGTCTTCAAGTTCTGAGAGTCTTTCTTCAGCTAGATTAATTCTGCTTTCCACGCTTGTCATCTTGCTATTTCCCAGATGAATTTTTTTATTGCCAAAAGCTCTGTTACAAGTTCTTTCAGTGTTGCATCTTGTCTTTCTTGAGTCTTTTTCACTCTTTCCATCAATTCCTTAACCCCTGTCATATTTTGGGTCCAATAGTTGGTGACTTCCATTGTTTGGACTCCAAGGTCTGATTTTTCAGGAGTTTTCTCTTTGTTACACTTGAAATCACCTGTGGTCTTCCTTTGCTTTTTCCTCATTTGTGACAGATGTCTTGTTTCTCTTTAGTTCTGATATTCAGTGTCAGTGGAAGAGACCTTCCCTTCTGATATTTGCTCAACCCTCTATTCTTCCCTCCTCTGGGCTCTGGATTTGTTCTATTTTGAAGTAGGACTGAGGGTGGGAAACTTTGCTTTTTTGTAGTTTTGAAAGTCAAGTAATGTAGGGGATGGGGAGCTAGGATTCAGAAACTATTTGCAAATTACAGTGTTCACTGATTGTAGTATGTGTTCCCTGAGATCCACTTCCCACCACCACTCTATATGATGATGCAGTGGGTGCATGTGTATACCCCTGGGTCTGAGATACAGTGAAAGCAATGAGGAGCACAGAGAAACATAGAATTAAATAAGGTGGACAAGAATTTTTTTTTAACAAAGGAAAAGGAAAAAATAAAATAAAACACAGAACAATGAAAGCAGAAACCAAAGCAAAATACAATTGAACACACACACATACACACACAGAGCCATACACACACCCTAAAAGAAACTGGAATCATAACAAAGTGATACAAAACAAACAACAACAGAAAAAAACCAAGAAAACTAAACACACACACACACACACACACACTCCACAAAATGGATGTAGATGAAAAACAGAAAGACTGGGAAAAAGAAAAGAATTCAGATTAAACCCTCACATACATATTGACACACACCTTAAAGTAAAATAAATAAATAAACAAAAACAAATAGCAAAACAAACCAACAACAACTGAAAAATTGAAAGATGAGCACTCAATCATTCACATACACACATAAGCAGAAAACAAACAAAAGAAGAAAGAAACAGAAAGAGAAAAGAAAAAAAGGGGGGAAAAGGGTGGGGGATGCAGATCAAACCCTCACATACACATCCATGCACAAAGGGAAAAATATTTAAAAGCCAGATGAATTAACAAACCAACAGGCAAAATGTTTTAAAAAAAATTTTTTTTAAATTAAAAATTGAAAAAAAACCCTGCCCTCTTGTGGCAGACTCAGTAATTGTTCCTCTTGTCAGCTCTCTCCTGTTCTCTCCTGGTCTCTCCTCTTTCACCAAGGAAGAGGGGCAGTGGAGGTGTGTGGGGTTGCAGTCCCCTCTCCAAGTCTCGGATGGTCAGGGAGATCTTCTTGGTGGGGGGGAGCATGGGATTGGCTCTTCCCCAGATATGTGCTCTCGCCAGGGGTGCCCCAGCCAGGCCTATCCTGGAATGGGGCCCTCCTCTTGCAACTGACGTCCACGCTCTGCCTGGGCTTGTCCCTCTCAGTGGTGGCCCAGCCGCATGGGTCTTGACTTTCAGAGGTTAGCTAGGGAGAAGGGGGCTTAGGTCAGTCCCGGACTCACCACTGATCTCTTGGGAGTTTTTCCTTGTCCTTTTCTGGCCAAAACCTTTGTCCAGTGGCTGGCTCAGGGTAGGGGGTGGGCCGCCTGAGACTCAGCCTTTGTCAGGTGTCTCTGAAGTTTGTGCTTTCAGGAGATTCCCTCTGGGTTGCGATCAATCCTTGAGCAGTTGATCTGCCAGTCACAGGAATTGGGTCTGTTGCTCCGTGGTGAGTAAGTTGGGGCACTTTCCAAGATGGTGGTGGGATGTCTCTCTTGTCCACTTGGGTGCGATTGTGCCACTGGACTCCCTCCCTAGCCCCTGCGGCCCCTGCCCAGTCAGGCACTGAAGGGAGGAGGCAAAACCTGGAGGCAACCGTCTCTTCTGCTGCAGTGGTGAGGCACAGCCTGGGGCAGTAGTCTTTTTCTGCTGCTTCTTCACAGGAAAACTTTTGTCCATTAAAAAAAAAATAGTGCTCAGCTTCTACAACCTGGGAAGAACTAGGGACCAAGAAGAGAAGCAGCAGCACCAGCTGAGACCTCAGGAGGGCCCTGGCCGCCTGCTCACAGGCCCCCACTTAGTCTCTCCCAGCACTTTCTTCCTAGAAAGTGTTTGTTGATTTTTTAAAAATGGCACTCAGCTTCTGCAGCCCGGGGATCACTAGGGTCCAAGCCGAACAGCCGTGGCACCTGCTGCTGCACCAGGAGAGCTCTAGCTCCCTGGTCCGCCCTCAGTCAGCTGATCACATGCCATCATCACCATCATGGACACAGCCACATTTCCCCTACATTCATTCACTCCCATTGGGACTAGCATAGTTGGACTGACTCGGTTGCCATCTTCTTGTCTACCCCCTTCCCGACTCCCCCTCCATATGCTGATTTTGAAACTTCCTAAAGACACATTCCAACCCCAGCATGACCTTAGATTATCTTTTTGCATGTGGGCAAAATGCCCTACATCCTCTAAGCTTATTTTTTCCACTTATGGAAAATAAGTAGGGAAACAATTATACCCCATGGAGTCATTATGAAACATAAATAAATGATCTTAACACATCTAGGATAGTCCTTAAGTAGGCTCATAGCAAATGTACATTTCTTTTATCATCATTCTTTTCTGTGTTTTTTGTTTCCTTAAATTTCTTTTCCCATTACCATAGAAATGGAGATTAGATTATTGTCCTCACAGAACTTCTGTGGTCATCAAAAAAGTCAAAATTTGTGTGCAATACTGTTTTATAGTGGAGCATGCTGTGTTGTAGAGAATTAGGCAGCAACACTATTATTAAATAGTACTGGTGCAGAAAAGTCTTAAATCAGCTCAAATATATGTCCAGGTTTCAGTCATAATTGTTTAGGACAGTTCATGATTGTGTGTTTGGTTAATGTCTACATGTTTTAGTTTTATTTATCTCCATTCATTTTCCTGCCATGTAAACCAACAGTCCATCTGCCCCCAACTGTTGAAGAGCCCAAAGCAATAGCTATGACAATTACTTCTGGCCTTGTTATTGCTTTTTGTGTCTCTACTTGGAGGATTTTTTTTCATATTGGCGTTGGCAGAATAGACCTTTGCTTACCAAGAATTATGACAAATATTTTTCTCATTGGTATTTCTAAGTGCCAATGCTTTTATTTTTGCCATTAAAAAAAATTTCAGCATTTCTGGAGGAAATAGAATTTAAAATGATAGTAATTGTCTTTTCGCGAACGTATGTATTCAAAATAGGAAAGTTCATATGAAATAGATTATTTTATGGAGCAAGGAGAGGTTCATAATATAGACCCTTATTTATACACATATGCCAAACTCATATTTAAACATGTAATGTATATGGATAAGTATGTGGGCATACATATATATGTCATATATATATTTACTTCATATACTATATATTAAGCACAATTATCTATCTGTATCTATCTATCTATCTATGAATCTATCCCTTACCTATTTATCTTCTACCATTTATGTACCATCATAATGAATGTGCAAGGCGATAACTTCTTCAAGGTCGCAAACTAGTTGATTTCCAATGGGTAGATTCTATCCCAGTTCCATTTGGCTTCAAAACCTGGGCATGATATATGGTAATTTTATTTTTTTTCAAAAAGTCTCTCCATAGTTTTGTTGCTTGATGTATAAAACCTCTGTTTTTATGAGAGAGAGAATGGAAAAGAATAGGCATTCAAACATACTTGGGAGTGGAAATTTCCTTCCAAGTTTCAAAAGACAAAAAAGAAGAGAAAGCCAACCACAGAAGATTATTATTTCCAGATGCTTTTCATAATCTCACAACTAAAAAATGATTTTTTGCTTTCAAATGCCTTGTCACTACATGATGAGCTACATAAGACCAACTAATATTTTTATTGAATGTTTCCTTTAAATAACATGCTAGATTTATACATTCAAGCTGTTTTTGAGTCTCTTCAACTATTTATGAATCACAGAACATGTTCTTTTTTATTTTTCATTACAAGAGAGAAAAGAATATTCCAACAGAATTCAAAGATGCACAGTTGGACAGATGCAAGTGAAGAGTTTCCAATTATTCTCTAGAAGATGATGATTCCAGGTAGTGCATGCTGTCAATACAGGTGTTTATGGCAGTCACTAAATCCAGTTGTTTCACAAAAGATCTTACTAAAATATCAACTACTTGTCAGAAAGCATTTTTTAATCTAACTATGAAAAAACATGAAGACAGTGGAGAGAAAAGAAAGTTGCAACTTCACATGTGTTATTCTCTGAAAAATGCTAACTGGGTCAACTGTACGGTTTTGTTTTCTTTTGTTTTGCTTTTCAGTTCTGGACGTAGCCTGTGGTATGCACTGCAAGTTATACAGAGCTGCATGGCCTATAAGAATTCAGACCTGGCTCTCAAACAGACCTTAGTTTAAATTCAGTTTCCTTCTTGCAGTGTTCTATTAGCTTTAGTTTTCCTGTAAGTTCCTCCATATATTGGTGCAGTCAAAATGAAGTGGAATAATCTCCGCAGAGACCTCTGTATGGCATATGGCATCTGATAGTTAGTGTACAGTAAAGTGTAGTGATAAAGGTGATGATGATAATACGTGATAGGTAATAATAATGATGGCAATCCTTCAAAGGTGACTATAATCTAGGGCCAGCGCCCAGCAATATTACAATCCCTACATTTAAAGGGACTCTAGTCTTAAATTTATTTTTAAAAATCCAAGATCAATGACTATGTATACTACTTTGCATTAAATCTAGGACTGCTCCTGGCCATAGATGGAAGATCTATAAGGACCCTTCTCTGCTGACCATGGCAATTGAACTGATCCAAATTTTCATTGCGCAAATCAGATACGTGTTTAAATTGTGTTAGGACCAATAGAGAGCAAGTGCAAGAAAAGTAAAAGGTCCAAACCGAGTAAAGAGATTCATTAGAAGGAATGAGCGTGATGTAAAAATGGACGTGAAAATAAAGGAAGAGTGAGGATGCCAATTAAATATGGAGTGGATTGGGGCGGGGGTCAAGGTTATTTGATCCCTTCATCCTTTACGCCTGGTTTTGCCGATGCAAGCATCACCTTATTGTCAGGTGAGACGAGAATTCATTCTTAGAGTCATGGGGCATGTTAGATGCCTTGAAAGGGGATTACTGCCTTGGTTTTCTTTCATGATGGCATCTTTGAAAGTTAATATGACTTTTAAAACTTTTTTTATAATTTGATATTGCTAGATAACTGTTTTTTAGAGTTTATTTTTAGTTATTTTCTGACAGCAATTCTTAAGAGAGTAAGTTTTAAATTGCTACGATTCTTATTCAAATATTTATCTTGGGAATATATATTATACTTAATTCTATGTATAATACTACATTTTTTTGTCTACTCCAGATTTAAAGGACTATATTTCATCTACTATCTTACTAAATTTAAGACTATGCGTGCTTTATGAACGATTAAGTCACATATTCATAATAGATTTTGGAAGATTGAGTTTCTTGCTTACAGTATGTTAGTTATTATGTTAAGATTACATTTATTTTGAATCTTAATACTCAAAAGGATCTCTGGTGGAAATTATCCCCTCTTTTACAGATGGAAAAGCAGAGCCTCAGAGGAATTAATTAGGATAACCCATTCTGCCTAGACTTTAGCAGAGCCAAGGTTTTAACTTAGATCTGGTTTGATCCCAGATTTGGACTTTTTTTCACTCTCCTTCAGTAAATAGTCATTAATATGCATCTTAAAATCATCAGTAATCAGAGATTCATATGTATTTTACTTACGCAGTTAGTAACTTCCTATAGAACACTTCATATATGTAAGGACTTAAGCCAGGCATTATAATAGAAAACTAAAATAAACAGCTGCTGACTTTAAAGAGAGTACATTTTGTCTAGGTCAACAACCCCAAATTTATAGGAAGTATATCCAATCCTTCCAAGTTAACACATTTATTGGTTAAAAACGGTAAAAACTGGGACTTGAGAAATAAGAAAAAAATTTAAAAGTCATTAAAATTCTTAATTTGCTTTTTACTAATTAATAAAATGTGTTAGGAATTTGAGATATTTGCTATTCACAGTACTGGTCTTAGTCAAACTGTGAGTTTGACCTCCTTGGCTGAGTCAATTTGCACTTCTTGACATCCTACCATCTTTTTTAAACACACTGAGCAGTTTCACATTTTCTATCCATCAAAAATAATCTTACAGAAAAAGCCGTTGATGTAGTTCTCAAAATAAATACATTTCTGGGCGATTCTCCCCGTGGAATTATTACTCCGAATAATTTTCACAATGTGGAAGAAGTGTGCAGTCCCCAATCTCAAGAGAATTTTGAGTGTCAGCATGGAGGGGGAGAATGGAGACAGGTGCAGTGTGAAAAATAAAAAAGAAAAAACAATGTACAACCTGAAAACTCTGGAATATTAAGCATATTTACATCTTATTTGGAATGGAGTCTAAGCCTAGATCTTCTTTTCAGTAGATTTTGTGTTCTCATCTCATGCATATCTCATAGAATATCAACATTTACTTGAGAATTAGTATGGTAGAGCTTTATTCGCCATTTCAAAACAATCTCAAATTAGATTCTTCAACCAAAATAGAACTTCACAAACACTTCTTTAAAGAACTTACTATTTCTATCATTTGTTACCAATAAGCCAATCATCCAGTTATCTATTACCACAACATTATCCAGGGACAAGCAACTCTGTTGGTTTGGATATTTCTTCACTAATCTGTTGCCACGAACTGATTTAGAAACAAGTAGCTCAATTACATCTGGCACTGTTTTTCTCCACTGCAGAAAAAATAAAATTAACCTCATTCTTATTTTTTTTTACCTGTAATGATAAAATAATTCCATATATAATGATTTCAAAACATGTGCTCAATTACTTAATTATAGATTTGACAACTGCCATAGTTAAAAGCAAAGCAAAGAGCCCAGAAAGCATGAGAGGCAAAGAACGCTCAGCGAAATATTCCCACACTTGTGTGAGATCATTTTATATGATAATTTTATATCAAATGGTTTACTAACATGGGAGAGAACTGAGAATTTGACTCTAGCTAAAATGATAAATTACTCCCTTCTCTGGAATTTTAAAGCGTGAGTTAATGATTTGTGGCTTACCTGCCATTATACCAGATGAGATGTCTAGTTCTCGGTCTTGTAGAAAAGAAGTATCAAAGGCCAGATTTGAGAAAGGGGTAATAATTCAACACAAAAATGCAAAGCAGTACTCACAACTTAGTGAAGATTTTTGTAGCACAATTTTTGTATTATTTGGACATCTTTTGATTAAATATCACTTTTTTCAGTATATATGGTTACACTTGCCACTCTGCACATGCTCAGGAAAACAAAGAATCAATGTCACCTAGAGTTTGAAGGCAATTCAGACTCTTACATTCCACTGAGAACTACTCATCAAGTTTGAATTTTAATAAAATTATTTGTATACCCATTAAAAAATTGAGATCAGCCGGGCTTGGTGGCTCAGCCTGTAATCCCACGCCTTTGGGAGGCTGAGGTGAGTGGATTGCCTGAGCCTGTGGGTTCGAGACCCACCTGGGCAGCGAGACCTCATCTCTACAATAAATCAAAAAATCAGCTGGGCGTGGTAGCGCACGCCTGTAATTCCGGCTGCTCGGAAGACTGAGGCAGAAGGATCGCCGGAGCCCAGCAGGTTGAGGCTGCGGTGGCCGGGAGCGGCCACTGCACTCCAGTCTGGGCGACAGAGTGAGACTCCAACTCAAAAAAAAAAAAAAAAAATTGAGCTCACTTGAGTGAACATGTGTCTCCTCTCTGATGTACTTATTTTTGGATTACTATATCAGACATATTGAAAAATGGCTAAATAATTAGCATTCCAGAACTATAGCATGACATTTATTTTACTTACCAATAAGGATTGACCCTTACCATCTAAACCAATCAAATTTGTTGTTGTTGATCTTACTACAGAAAAGAAACAAATGCCATTGCATATACTCACTAATTTGAGTGTTCACATTCTAGATATTTCAGAGTAAATGAAAAAGAAATAACATCAAGGGAAAAATCAGTGTTGATTTAAATTATTACATATATTTAGTAGTTTCTTTTCTCAGAATATTTTTGCATTTATTACCTCTTTGAATTTAAACTTTTCCCCTCATATGAATATTTTAGTGAATCACTTAACACAGGTTTGAGTTATGAGTCCTCATGTTTCTTTTTAAATTACATTCTCGAATAATAATTCTTTAAGTATATTTTCTTAATCAGTTTAAAGATATGTTTCCATAGTCTATAGAATACATTGGAGTTATTGTGGAATAAATAACTTAGTTATTGTGTTTTTTAGAAATATATCATTTCTGTATTCTCACGTTTTTTTCAATCTCTTTAATATTTTTCACTTTGATTTTTGTAACAATTTTTTGTTTCAGATATAGATCTTTAATTATAAAATATGATTTATTATCTTACCAAATATTTATTCTAATATTTAGTAATATGTTATATTTTTTTACTTTTAGAATTTTTGATGAAAGTTGAAAATCTCATTTTCTCTTCAATGTCTTTGGACTGCTCTCTTATGGTTTGCATCTCTTTAATTTTTAGAACTACAATTAGGTCTAATTTCATCAAATTTATCTTAAAATTTACTAATCCTCTTTCTAATTTTATCAGTCATTAATTTCAGTGCATAGACTTAAAAAAATAATCTAGATGCACATTACATTATTTTTTCAAATATTCTTTTTTATAGTTTTTTTTGTCTATACTTACTTTAAACACATTAATTTAATTGATCAATTCATGTTATTGTATCGTCTCTCTTTAGATGAAATTGCTTAATAGTTAAGATTATCACATAAGTGGAATCAGAAACCCAGGAATAATACAAGCTTACAAGTTAAGGTTTTATCTTAATTATTTTGCACCCTAAAAGCTACAAGTAATTGGAAGCTTTGGTGTTTATTTGGAAGCAGTTGGTATTTACTATTGTTATGTATTGGTACGTGCATGTATTGAGATTAGTTAGGAAAAGACAATAAAGATAGAAAATGTACAGTGTTGCTTTTCCTCTTTGACATTATTCATGAATTGTGTAAGAGATTGTTTCAATTAAAACATATTTCCATGTCCTTTCTGCTCTACTCCCCTCCTTTTCAGAATTGCAAGAGAACACAACCATCAATATAGGCAAGCACATAGCTAAAAATGACTACAATGTAAAGCCACATGCAAATGTCATTTCAGAAAAATAAATACCTCAGTAGGCTAGAACATTGCATATACTATTGGAAGAAACAGATTCTTCTTAAAGCTCTTATAAAGATGTAATTCTTACATCAAGCTTCAATCACATAAAAATGAAAACCCAAGAAGAAAAAGAACCAGCAGATAGTAGTAGGGGCTTAGTAAAAAGTCACTTGATATAGTGACAAAATAAAAGTCACTTGATACAGTGACAAAATAAAATTAAGAACCCACACAAAAGTGTCTGAAAAACCCACACAAAAGTGTCTGACAATAAGAATACATATATAACTTGAACTGGTCCAGAATATAGATCCTGTTTACTGGGTTAAGGACTTAATATCAATTATAAATAATATTTTATAGATTATAGTATTATAGATATATGGATTATAATTTATTGACCAAAAATTTATTATAAAATATATTATAATTCACTTGAACTATCTTATGTTTATCAATTCATACATATATATGTCTCTGTGTGTATATTTGTGTATACACAAATATAAATATATATGATTGATCTATGTAAATCATATGCTCTTCATTAAACATTATGATGATTAAAATGGACAATAAAAATTAGTATCAAATATTCCAATGTGATGTCTAACAAGGTTTATTACGTCTCCTGCCTAAGTATATTATATTTTTTTGTTGTTGTTGTTTGTTTTTGAGTTGGAGTCTCACTCTGTCACCCAGACTGGAGTGCAGTGGTCGCTCCCGGTCACCGCAGC
>NW_007246703.1:84466-174296 GCF_000164805.1 Carlito syrichta | reverse complement strand
TGCCCAGGCGGGTCTCGAACCCGCGGGCGCAGGCAATCCACTCACTTCAGCCTCCCAAAGTGCTGGGATTAGTATATTATATTATATAGTCACAGTTTTTGGTCATATAATTAATATTTAGCAATATGTGCATGGCATAATAATAGCACTCAGTGAATCTAAGAGTAACAGAGAGTGGTAGGACTTATTATTTCTTCTTCATTCTTAAATTTGGGCAAAAAAAAAAAATTGAGACATTGGTAAAAAAAAAAAAAAAATCAAGGGAATATGCTGCCTTATTTCCAAAATTTTGTCTGGCAGGCCTAGATCTCAAAACATTGTCCCTTTAGGAATGAAGTAAACGAACACAGATTCCCTTTCCTCCAGCAAAATCAAAGTAGAGTTTCTCTGTATGAAAGGAGAATTGTAGCCAGCCTCTACTCTAGATCAGAAACTCTCTGCTTTTGTGACTTGTCAGCAGGTTTGAGGGGGTTAACTTCCCAAAGTGATCTTACTGTCCCATCTGACACTCCTTGGTGTGTCAGACCTCTTCTCTTACAATTCTACTCTCTCATCTGCCAGACTTCTGCTGCCCAAGCAAGCCTTATCCTGGTATTCCCTTCTCAGCCTGCTACTGCGTCACTTAGGTTTTTTGATGAAACACGCTATCTTTTGAATTCAATAATATTCATCAGACACTTTAAGGTTCACCTTTTATATTATGTGTCCTGTGACAAAACAGAAGAGATATAGGACCTTTGCCTCTTAGAACTTAGAGGCTTTTGGGTGACTGAAATTTGGTAACTAAACAAACTAATGATTTTAAAATATGATAGCTACTATGAAGAAAAGGGATATGACTGTATCATAGAATAACAGGGATAGGCATTATCATTTAATTAGCCTTACATAGGAACAAGCTACTTCAAATGTGTTCTGGTATCAAATGCAAAGTGAGAAAATATGAAAAAAGGTTAGCTAGATAGTGAGGAAGTCACAATAAAGAAATAAATTATTGTATATATGATTGACAAGGGTGACTCACTGATAATATTTAGTGAGCCAATATAACAATGAAATCTTGTGTCTTTTGTCTTGCCTCTAGTGATAACTTAGAGTTGCTATACTAACCCACCAGATTTGTGTAGCTGCAATGAACTTATACCAAGCGATTTTTTTTCTGGTTGCCACTCTTTAGAGGATTCCAAATAAGTGTGTAATTTTTAGCCCTGACACTACTGACAACCCACAACCCAGACTATGAATTTTTCACAGGCTTAAAAGTCCAGGTGAGTCAAAAAGAATTAAAAGTGGGGTACAATAGAAGCAGTTGAACTAAAAAGTACATTCCTAAACCGTTAGTAAAGTGTGTAAAGGTTCTAATTAAGATCTTTGCATAAAGTGTCTACACTTAGATTAATATCAATTGGCAAATTATTTAACAAAAGGAGACAAGATTCAGTGTGGTTTTCTCTTAGTGATTCCATTCAATTGTTAGATGAATATCAAATTAATGGGGTATCAAGGAATTCACAAATTTAAGGGGGAAAAATGTGCGATAGACTTGCCAATCTTAGTTAATAAGAAGCTACTACTTTCCTAAGTAGCAACCTTCACTCTGTGTTCTGTTATTAACTAATGATAGAAAAAGGCCTCAGTACAAATTTTGTAACTGAAGAACTACAGGAAGCACGGCCCTTAATTATTCAGCAGCCCTAGAGGCAACCTCAAATGTTAAGATAAAAATAAACGTCTATCCACTGAAAGACTGAATCCAGCAGAATGAGGGAGCAAATCATACCTTTATTGCATTTTTGTGTTGCAAAATGTGCCTGGAAAAAGGATCTAAAGAAAGACTCTTACAGTCAGCACCTCGCTGCAGGGTGGATTTCCACAAAGTGACAAATTAGACTTTAATGTATCGCATGCCATTGTACTCAGGCTTAAAAGTGAGAGTCCCACTCAGGACTCAATTCCCTCACTGGGTCTGTCTTAAGGGGATTTTTTAGAACAGGCTCTAAATAGGAATTAATGTAAGCTTCTTATGTGCTGATCCTACATCCAGAATCCTAGAGTAGAGAATATTTCCCATTACTGCCTGCTTCTGTTCTTCAGCATAAGAAAGTCAACTTGTGAAATGAATCAAGACAGAAAATAGTGATTTTACTATAGAACTGCTGCAAAAAAGAGAGACTTTGTAGGTGCTTGGGTGCTTAGAATTTAGTTTCTTCTTAAGCTGCAAGGTACAGGTGTAGTCGCCATGGGCTGAATTGTTCAGTCTGACAAATTCTTCTTCTCTATTACTGGAGAGCTATGTGGCTTGGGGCCATGTTGTCAAATAGATATACAATGTGAGCCACAAAGGCAGGCCACATCTGTCATTTTGCATTTTTTAATTCATATATTTAAAAAGTAAGTTGTAATAGATGGAATTAATTTTAATGCTGCATTTTATTAATCTGAATTGATCCAAAATACATCATTTTGTCATGAGTACAAAACCATTAGTCAGACGTCTTTATTACGACTTCTCTGAAACTCAGTGTGCTTTTGCTTCCAATTAGTGCATGTCCAATGGCCATATATAGCAACTGTTTACTGTATTAGACAGACCAACTTTGGACACATCTTGTTTGGAGGTTGTCATGTCTTAGTTATAAGTGACATGGAAAGATATAACAGCGCAAAAATTTTCTAGTGATGTATGATTGAATAAAGAAAACAAGAGTAGGAGATAACAGAGAAAGAGAGTTCTCAATATTTGAAAGGACAGGGTTTATTCACAGTATAAACTTGGGCTTGTAACATGAAAGTGGGGTAAGACAGATTTGGAATGGCAATTGACGCTTCAGTATATTAAGAAGAAAATTTTTAAAAAAATAAAGAAAACTGAAACACATTTGTGGGCAAGTGGTCATGACAGTGCAACATTAGCTTACGGACACTATGAAAGGCACTAGCAACATTTAAACTTGAGGAAAAAAAATTAAGAGAAACAATTTCTGTCTTCAAACAATGATGAAAAAAGACAGTTGCAGAGAAAAGTTAAGCTTCTTTAGATGAACTCAAGAGACACATTTGAGACCAAAATATTGCTGTTTTATTTGTATATTAATTCAACGCGCATGTACTGGGTACCTACTATCTAAAACTCAATATGCTGGCTTCAAGTATAAATAATAACAAGTAGACATAATTTGGAAAAAAGGAGATAGCTAAAGCAGGTAAATCTTTCTTACAGAAGTTGTTCTAAACTGGATTGGATGGTGACTTGGTATGGTTTTAGAGTTCCAAGTATGATAAAAATATGATGTGTAAGTGGATTGAACTGTTTTAAACTAATTTTACAAATGCATGATATTTAGAGCATAGTTGTTCTCTTTTAAACTTACAACTGACACCATCAGAGACACCACCAGAGAGCTTCCAAGAGAGGGAAGACTTGGAGATCAGAATTCAGCTAAACAGAGGGTAATTTAGAATGAGGAACAGAAATTTCTTTCTGCTTTTCCTTTCCACATTAACTGTAAAAACGGAGTGGTTGAGAATCAAAGCTGCACTTTAGATATAAGGATAAGTCATCAAAAACATACATATTCTTAATGTGTAGACTTAATAACAACAAAAGAGTATTAGAATGAAAGTGGTTCCGCATTATCTTTGGTGATCATTTCTGTCTGGTTTTAATATAACCACACACGCTTTCTTATGGTTCTGCTTGCATAGTGTTTCTTTTTCATGTACTTACTTTTAATCTGTCTGTGACTTTGTATTTATAATGCATAAATTATAAACACTTTATTATTAGAGTTTATTTCCCCAGAGCAACAATTTCAGGCTATTAATTAGATTGTCCAATGCATTTGCATTTACTGTAACTACAGTTATGAGCAATTAGAAGTTTGCTATTTTGCAATTAGTTTAGTTTTTTTATTTATCCTTCTGTCCTTTGCTCTCATTTTTCTCTTTCTGAATTCTTTCATTGTAATTTAGTATTTCAAATCATTTACTTTTGCTGTCTTTTTACCTTTATATGTATTTTGGGAAGTTCCTTGAATCAATATTAATTGTTAGAGCTTGACATTCTTTCTTGAAGTAATATTATGCCACTTTACTTGCAATGTAAGAACTGTAGCTCACAACTGAATATTTCTATTTACATCCCTTCATTCTTGGTGCTACTTGCATATGTGTATCTGCATATTTTTGTAAATATTATACAAATATATGCCTAAAATATATTATTTTTATTATAAACATTTAATTTTATTTTTGCTTTTAAAACTTAAAAAATGAAACTGCATACATAATTACATCTATATTTATCTTTCAATTTTCCTTCATTGCTTTATGCAAGTCTGGATTTCTATTTGTTACCATTTTCAGCGGAACTGGAAACCTTTTATAAAATTGTCTGACGTGGATTCACTAGCAATAAATTCTCTCAGTTTTGTTATCTGCCAATGCCTTTATTTTTTCTTTTTTTTTTGTGAATATTAGTTTGCTGTAGAATCCTATAATCAAATTTTTTTAGCATTTTAAATGTATTATTCTATTGTCTTTGTTTCTATAACTTCTTTTGAGTACCCAGTGGGGTTTTTAGTGTTGTTCATATATACATGTGTATGAATATTTTTTATATAAATTTATCCTTACGTATGTGTGTGTGCAGGAGTTATTTTCTGGTTACTTTTATAATTTTCTTTTCATTTTTGGTTTTAGAAATTTGATTATCATATATCTAAGTGTGATTTTTTTGAAAGATGATTGAGCTTTCCATATCTGTAGTTTGATAACTTTATTGTACTTATTTATTGAAAGCTACCTTGACTCAATTTTTGTCTTTTTTGTTAGTCCACTTACTCATGTTTTCAACAGCTTAATATTGACCCAGAAAGTTCTGAAATTCTGGTTTTTCTAAATCCACATTTCAATTTATATAGTTTCTATTACCTTGTTTGTTTTTTCGACAATTTCTGATTTGTCTGCTAAAATCTACCTTATCTGTTCATTCATGGTATAAATCTGCCATTTATATCCTAAAACATTTTAAGGTTCTTATCTGACTGTTCCAGATGTGTTCTTTCTGAATCTGTTCCTATTGACATTTTTTCTTCCTATATATTTGTCATTTTCTTTCATTTCTTTACAAATCTAATAATCTAGTAACTTTTTGAGAATTTTATGCTGGGTATTGTTGTTATATCATATTATTGAAATTTTGAATTTTGTTTTCTTCATTTAAAGAGTATTAAAATTGATTCTGGCTAGCAATACTTTTTTGGGTGGTACAATTTAATTGATCATAGCTTGCTTTTAATAATTATTAGACAAATACTTTTTCCCAGTCTGTAGGCTGTCTCCCTGCTCTCTTGATGGTTTCTTTGGCTTTGCAGAAGCTTATCAGTTTAATAAGGTCCCATTTGTCTATCTTCTCTCTTAAGTCCTGTGGGTTTCGGGTTTTGTACAGGAATTGGATGCCAGTTCCGATTTCCATGAGAGTATTTCCTTCCTTTTCTAAGGTTCTTATGGTTTGAGGTTTTGCATTTAGGTCTCTGATCCATTTGGAGTTAACCTTTGTGCATGGGGATAGATAGGGGTCCTGTTTCAATCTTCTGCATGTGGTCAGCCAATTTTCCCAGCACCATTTACTGAATAGGTTCTCCTCTCCCCATTGGTAGGTGGTGGGGCCTTTGTCGAAGATGAGTTGGTTGAGAAATTGAGGTCTGACAAAGGCTTAACATCCTGGATCTACAAGGAACTGAAACATACTGAAAAGAAGAAAACAAACAACCCCATTATAAAATGGGCAAAAGACATGAACAGACACTTCACAAAAGAAGACATTCGAGCAGCCAACAAACACATGAAGAAATGCTCAACCTCACTAATCATCAGGGAGATGCAAATCAAAACCACACTGAGATACCACCTAACTCCAGTCAGAATGGCAATTATCAACAACTCAAAAAATAACAGCTGCTGGAGAGGGTGTGGTGAAAAGGGAACACTTCTACACTGTTGGTGGGAGTGTAAACTAGTGCAACCTCTGTGGAAAGCAGTGTGGCGATTCCTAAAAGCTCTAAAATTGACCTTCCATATGACCCTGCAATCCCCCTACTGGTAATATACCCTGAAGAACACAAATCACTCTATAAAAAAGATACCTGCACACGTATGTTTATCGCAGCATTGTTCACAATAGCAAGAACCTGGAAACAACCATGCTGCCCATCAAAAGAGGACTGGATTAAAAAAATGTGGTACATATACATGATGGAATACTACGCAGCCGTAAAAAAGAACAAAATCATGAATTTCGCCGCAACCTGGATGGAACTAGAGTCTATAATACTGAGTGACCTCTCACAAAAACAAAAATCCGAATATCACATGTTCTCACTCATATAATGGACCTTGAACATCCAATGCAATACTATAAGAAAATGACTGATGGTACTGAGAAACTGTGGGGGAGAGGGGGATGGGATTAACAGTAGCAAATATCTGTCGGGGGATGGGAAAACACTTCTTATCTACAGGGTGCCTGAATGAAACGTCATTGTACACCTAACCCTTAACTGTACCCCACAAAACCATAATAAAAAATACTGATTAATAAAAAAAAATAATAATTACTAGGGCTGGCCACTCCTAAGGTAAGACGTTTATGAGATCTTACATTAAATGCTTAGAATGTTTGATGAGTTATCTTAACTCTGACAAAATATAACTCCAGAACTTTTAGCACTAATTGTTTATGAGAATATTCTCATATCACAGAGTCTTCTGCTATCGCCTATAGAAGACAGGTCAGGCCTGTGAAATTTTCCCTGGGCATGTGTGCATTTCAGATTTCTTTATACAAGAAAAATACAGCTCTATCAGCATACCCAAACTCTAATATCTATTTCCTTCATTATGCATGGTTATTCGTTGCTTCTTATGCCCAGTTTCTCTGGTTTAAGCTATAGGAAACATAAACTCTGAAGAATGTACATTGTGTGATTTCCTCTTCTTGGAAATACTCTTCAGTGCTGTCTTTTGACCAATGTTGAAAAACTGTTGTTTTATACATTTTGTACAGTATTAATTTTTTTAAAAAAATACTGGTGGTTAAGTTCAGGCTCCTTAATTTGTCATGGTCATGCACACAGGAGCCCTTCTCATATAACGTTTATGATCTCTAGACGTGATCTTTTTATTCTAAATGTTTGTTGCTTGTGCCTCTGAAATATAATTTTTTCTTTTCCAATTCATAGTTTCTATTGCTTTTTACTAAATCAGGAGTAGACACGTAAACCCCCTGTACAATTTTATGGGAAGAAGGCAAGTGAAAACAAGATCATGGGATGGAAAGTCCTTTCACAGATTATATTCAAAATGTCAGTTACATTAGTTATAAAATAAGACAAAATTTACACACTTATTAGAATTATAGGTTAAGAAGAGTTGTTAGTCCTCTGGTTGAACTCAACTGAGTAAACATTAATTACATGGTCTTTTTAATTGTCTTACTCTCCACTTACATACGCTTATTTGAGTTTACATTTTCCAATTCCAGATATCCATATCTTTATGAGTCTTTTACCATTTAATTGTCATTCATGGTTAGTTGTAGTTTCTTTTTTGGTGCCTCTAACTATGTATTGATCTCCAAGTCTTAACCCATTATTTCTGTCTTTTATCCCTCCCAATCACATTTTACTATTAAATTTTCGAGGAGAAATTGGCTAAGTTTTACCATTTCCCTAGTGTTAGGGCAAAAAGACTCTGCATAAGTTAATGAGAAGATTAGAGAGAATGACACAGGTGCTCACTTCTTTCTCTGACTAGATTTGCCCGTCAAAAAGTTAAGAAAGAAAAGTAAATCGCATGAAATTGAAGAAAATTATTAATCTTATACATGTATGAATTTTATGATTCTAGTTCATCAAGAAAAAGTAATATGTTGGATAGAATCAACATCTTTCTGAAGGCAAATAAATTTATTCTATTACTTTTTCTCTCCCTATATTGTCTAGACTTCAATCACTGAAAAAAGTTTAAAATTGCTTGTAAAATACACTTTCACAGATCTATCATACCTGTTCTATGATATTTGATGCTTTAATACAAAGTTATGCATTTATGTATATTTTCAAGAGCTGTTTCCTAAAATATGAATATTAAAGAGATTGGATTGTAAATTGCCACCTCACTTCACTGGTAAAATATTCTCATCTTCAAAAAACTGTAATAAGCTATTGTATAACTGGATTTTCCAGGGAAACTTTGTACAGTCCGCACCTTGGTAGAGATGTAGAATGCATTCCTCTAGGTTTATCCTCACGTTAGCTAGAAAGATTCAAAGAGAATATTTAATCAAATCCTTCTCTTATAATGATTAAAATAAAATGAAGATTATTACACTAGAAAACAAAAAGAAATACTGGACAACTCTCTTCCAGTAATTCCTGGATTATTCTCAGTCTTATCATTAAACAATAAAATAATTTAAAACTCATGATATCATTTATTTCTTGTCTTATAGAAAATTTATTTAGACTAGGTCAAATTCCTAATGCAGTTCTAAAAAGCAGACTTAATTTTTAATCTACACCGGATAATTGAACACTCTGATGTCCAGCATATTATTGTTCACATTTTTAATCAAACCTTTTATAGGCTCAATGTACCTCAACCAATGATTTTTTTAAATGCTTCATGTTATTAAATATAAACCTGAAAAAAATTCTGATTGCACCACAAACTACAACATTCCCACTCCACATACCCAAATTCAGATAAATGCATTAATAATATCCAGTGTTATAGACCACAGATATATTTTTGGTAAACTTTTATTTTTAGATAATTATAGGTCCACCTGCAGTTTTAAAAATACAATATGCAGAGATTCCAGGAAACGATTGCTAAGTTTCCTCTAATAGTAACCCTTTTAAAACTGTAGTAGACTAACATAACTACAATATTAACATTGATAATCAATCAAAATATGAAACAGTTTCATCACCAAAATGATCCATTGTGCTTTACTTATTTATAGACACAACTATCACCATCTTTACGCCAACCCTCCTTCATTCCTAAGACCTGGCAATAACTTATCTGTTGCCCATCTTCATTATCTCAATTCAAAAATATTACATAAAGATAATAATAAAGTAGGTAATCTTATGAAATTGACTTTTTTCCTCTTTCTACATGATTTTCCAAAGATTCATCCTAGTTGTGATATGCATCAATAATTCATGGTTTTCTTTCTTACAGAGAAGATGTTCCAAAGTCGGTTTAACTTTTAATTTACTGAAAAACATCTAGGTTGTATCCAGTTGTTGCTATTAAAATAAAGCTTATATGAACATTTAAATAGAAGTTTCATGTGAACATAAGTTTTTTTTTGTTACAGAGATAAATGTCTGAGAGTAAAAGTGCTGAAACGTACGATAGTTAGGTATTTTGCTTTATAAGGTCCTAGAAAACTGTATTCCACTGTGGCCCTACCATTTTAAATTTCCACCAGCAATGTATATATGGTATATATGGTTCAGTTAGCATATTTTGAGCACACATATGGATATACACACATATATATTATAGATATATAAAAATATCTCATTATGGTTTCAATTTGCATTTAATTAGTGACTAATTTTTCATAAACATTTTGCTATCTATAAAAATGCAATGTTTTCTGTGAAATGTACTTCATGGCTTTTGCCCATTTTAAACTAGATTGCTTCAGCTTTACTTTTGAGGATTGGGGATATTTTACATATTCTAGATAAATCCAAGAATGTGGTCTGTAAATTCTTTCTCCCAATGTATAACTTGTATTTTCATCTTTTAACAGTGTCTTTTACAGAGAAAAATATTTAAATTTTGAAAAGTTACAATTTATTGTTTTTTTCTTGCAAAGATTATGCTTTGAGTTTCAAGTCTACGAATTCTTTGCCTACCCCTAGATATCAGATTTTCTTCTATTTTTCTCTAAAGATCGTTATAGTCATATATTTCATTTAAGTCTGTGATTCCATTTCAGTTAATTTGTCTATAAGTTAGGATGTCTGAGTCAAAGTTTTATTTTTGTTTTTTTGTTGAAAAAAAGATCTTTCTTCAAATGGATTGCTTAATAACTTTGTAAAAAAATAATTTGAGTGTATTTGAATGACTCTATTTTCTTTGTATTTATGTCTTCTCAAACACTATCTTGATTACTTTAGATTCTTTTTTTAAGGTTAGTTTTAACTCTTCTAATGTCTGTGTCACTAATTTTAATAGAGTAATTTCTGTGTCTACAAAAAAATTTGTCTGGAATTTGATACATCAGTTTGAGAAGAGCTGAAAGTTTTAGTATACTGAATCTCAGTTTGTAAACATGGAATGGCTCTCCATGTATCTGTCTTCCTTTATTCAATAATATTTTGTAATTTTCACCAACAAATACTGTCCATGTATTCTTAAATATATGTCTAACTGTTCTATTTTCTCTGGAGTGCTTCTGCTTTTAATTTTTTTATTTCTGCAAGGTCATTGTGAGCATATAGAAATGTAATTCTTTCCTATTTGTGCAATTTTGTTACATGATTATATTGCACAGTGGTGGTCTGGATTTTTAGTATCAACGTCACCCAAATAATCTACATTGTATCCACCAAGTAATTTCTCATCCCTCAATTTTCTTCCACCCTATCTCCCAAGCTTCCAATGTCCATCATTCTATACTTCATGAAGGGTGACAATTAAGTTCACGAACTTGCCACTGCGCACTTTCATTGATTGGCAGCATTGTGCAAACAACTCGGGGAGATTTCATAACCCTGGTATATCAGCGTCTCATAGCTGTGTCTGTGTCATCGTGTGGATGTTGGCTGTGTCTTGCCTGCTGAAGTTCACTATTGTCACGTATTTTTGTGTGTCATCGCAAGAATGTCAGAGCTTGAACTAGAGCAACAAACCTCAAATTTCTTGTTTAACTTGGCAAGAATGGAAGCAAAATCAGGGACATGGTAGTCCAAGTTTTGGGGAATAATGCCATGACAAAAATGGCAGCATACAAATGAACGAAATGTTTAACTGAGTAAACAGAAAACATCACTGAGGAAGCACGGTCAGGATGTCCAGTAATAAGCAGAACTGATGAAAACATCGCAAATGTTTGTCAAATTGTGCATCAAAATTGTCAGTGGACTGTGAGAAGCATAACAGACCAAATAAACATCGACAAGGAAACAGGAAAATCTTAACCAAAAATCTTGGCACGAGAAAGGTGTGTGAAAAATTAGTCCCGAAAGAGTTCTTGCATCTCAGCAATGCACCAGCTCACATAGCACGGTCTGTGAGGATGTTTTCAACCACTAGACAAATAATGGTATTATTTACATATATGCTATTTCTTTATTTTTAGCATTTAAAATATATTACACCGCTTCCCTTTGGGTCTTCAAGGTTTCAGACAATATATCTGTCTTCAATGAAACTGCTGTTCTTCAATAGACAATGCGGCTTTCATCTTCGGCTGATTTCAAAATTTCTGTCCTGCTTACAGCTTTTAGAATTTTAATTTTACATGTCTTGGAATGAATTTATTTTGGTTTATTCAATTTGATGTTTCTTTTTAAATTTTTGATGCATGGGACATCACAAAATTCAGGAAACTTTCAGCCATATTTCTTCAAATGTATTCTCAGCTGCATTCTATTTCTTCTCTTTTTATAGAGTTCAATAATTGGAATTTGATATTTTGCAATTATATATAACAATTATTTTTGTTTCCTTTTTTATGTTATTCAGATTAAGTAAAATTTTATTCACTCATCTTCCAGTCCCCTGATTCTATATTCTGTTATATGTTCCATTAAGTACATATGGCAAATTTGTTTTTTAATTTGTCATTAAACTTTTAGTTTGATAGTTTCATTTCATTTTTTAATAACTTTCATATCTTGTTTAGATTTTTTATTTGTTCCAAGAGACATTTATTTGTTTGCTGAGTCACTTTTCAGGATGGTTGCTTAAAATACTTATTTGAATATTCAACATCTGATTCATTTTGTTTTTCTGTGTGATAATTGTATCTTATTATTCTTATGATTTTTCTTATTCTTTGTATGACAAATGACTGTCTATTCTATGTTGAGCATTTAGGCCCTTAGTTTTTGAAACTCTAAGTTCTATTTATACGTGTATTTATTTTTTCATTCAGTCACTCTGTGTAGGTTTTGCATACAGGTTTTGGTCTACTTTGTGGGCTGTTATGCCTAGGACATTCTAACTTTCACAACATTTTTCGTACAGTTGGTCTTCTTATTTTACCTCATGCTACTGGAGTCCTCACTGGTCCCTGCTGATGCTGCTTGAAGAAATCAAGGACGCGTCCTCTGGGTGTGATGCCTGGTGTCTCTAAAGGTGGAAGGAAGTCTCAAGGTCACAAGGTATTAGAGACATATTACTGGGTGATTTTGTTGTTGCTGTTGCTTGCTTGTTTCTGTTTGCTGTGATACAATTTCCATTTTTGAGGTCACTAGGCTGCCTGGGTTTTTTCGTCTGATTTGTTTGTTTTTTGTAGAGTAGGAGTGTTTTAAGCCTGCAGTTACAGAGTTCCCCTGGACTGAACTTGTCACAATGACATTTCTCTTGTCTGTGCTTTCCACCTCTGTGTTTTCTCTGAGTGAGGGAATGGAGTCTCAGGGACTGGCAACAAAGAAGAACATTTTTCTCTCGTCTCTTACTGTCAATTGAGCTTCCTATGGATTGTACTTGATCTTGATATTTGTATCAATGAAACCCCTCATTTGATGAAGAAATGGACATATGTGGGTGGCTTTGTGTTGTTTGAGGATCACCAAATTCCAGGCCAGCATTGTCTTTATTTGCTGTTTGGGGGTGTGGGGTTCTCAGAAACATTAGTGCTATCTTTTTTCCTCAGTTCTAGATCCCCCAACCAGTTTGCCCTTAAGAAAGAAAGAAAGAAAGAAAGAAAGAAAGAAAGAAAGAAAGAAAGAAAGAAAGAAAGAAAGAAAGAAAGAAAGAAAGAAAGCTTCAGAATTCTCCTTTGCTTGTATCTTGCATTATTACCAGAATTAGAATTGACTCATATAGTTGGTAAGGAGCAGGAAAAGATGACTGCCATCTTGACTGGTCTGGACATTCCTGTGAGACGTAGATATTTAAGGTATATTTTTCATTAATTTATTAAATAAAATTTTAAGGAAGAATCGCTTCCCCAAAATACTTGACATGAATTTTTAGCCCTGCTCTGAGAAGATTAGATAGTTCTGTAATCATAGCCCTGTTTCCCTGTGTGAAAACGGATTGGATATTTTAATTTCCCTAAAAAATTCATTTGCTTTAAATTCACCAGTTTATTCATTCTTATCTTGAACTCACACACATTCCAATTACCTGACACATTTTGATGTATTTTCTAAATTTAAGGATGCTCATCTCTTTCACTTTCATAAACCTTTAAAGGTGATCAAAAATAAAGTATTTCTGTGGTCAGAGGAGATTGTTTTGGTTTTCCTATTTGGTCTCTTTTTTCCATTTAAAAGGAATAATTCAGATATTGAGGCTGAATGTCAAGAACCATTAGATACTAATATACATATATTTTAGTAGGTATCATTAATATAATTCTAATATAGTTGTTTGTTGTATCTAACATAGAATACTAAAACAAAAGTTAAGCGGGCAAAAATCACTGAGAAATAAATAAAAGAACATAGAATATAAGCATAATTACTGTATAGAATTAGGAATATCGAACACTTAATATTTAGAATGTTAATTAAGAGGGAATGAAAAACTAATGGAAGCGAGAAATCTTGAATCCTCAAATAATTATATACATCTCTGCTCTAGAGATGGTAGAAAAAGGCTTTATGTTGTAATGACAGAATTTGAAGAGTAGAAGTGTAGTCATTCTCATTTTTGAACTGAACGTCTAAATCACTGAAATACTTCAGGCATATTACAGATAAACTAAAAACAAAAATAGAAATGGTGTCTACTTATCATCATTAGAATTGACAGATATCCTAAAATAATCTTGAAAGACACTGTACACAAATTAAAGTAAAAATAAATGACTGGTGAAAAACAAGTACACTAAGGATCAGACACTCTCAAAGGGATGCTTGCCCATGTCCACCTGTGTGAACTGACAACAACTCCAGCTTTGTGTCTCTGGAAACAACAACTCTGTTTCTAAGCTTCTCTCTCTATTTTTAAGCAACAAACCCCTCCCTTTTTGCTAATACAAACTTCCCTTTACTCTTTGCTCACCGATGCACTTGTAGTATCCCAGGTAATAATTCTCATTTCTCAGTTCCAAGTAAACTCAACCTATTTGGAGAAATTTTGTCTAATGTCTTTTTGAGATTCCCATATGTAAAAAGATATTTAGAGAACAATTCATATGGCTTATAAATCACCCAAGTAGTGGGGAAATTATGCTCTACCTTCTTCAGAAACAAACGTATACATAAATTATTTGGAATTCTTCTGCAGGAGAGATATGTATTTCTTACCTCTGTAATTCACTCTGTAGTCATTTATATGATTATAGATTCACTGATATTGGGTTATTTAAATTATTGCTCCAATTGGCCCAGATTTGGTCACTAGAAGCTCGTTCCATGGCTTCTGTGTGTTTTTAACTTACCTGATCATTGTCTTGTTTCGCTATGCTTGCTTTTTTGCAATCCAGGTTTACATATTTCCTGTCTCTATTCTATAATCAGCCATTTCTCCACAATTCCTCATTTCTTTTAGTGGAGAAAGCATTGGAACTTAAAATCTGAGTGGAGAATCGCTTCTAGTCCCTCTTAACTGAGAAGACAAAACAAAACAAAACAAAAAAATAAGTGTGTTTATTAACCGGAACTCTGCAAATCTGATTGAACGATCCATCTGAAAATGCGATGAGGGTCCTTGTAGAAAGGAGACTCAGTAGTCAATGTGAGAGAACAAGACGTGGTGAGAAAAAGACATGGAAGTGATGCAACTGATGGCTTTGAAGATGAAGGGGAAGGCGGCCGCAGGTCATAGAGTACAGACAGCCTCTAGAAGCCGAGAAAAGGCAGAAAGACGGGTTCTCCTCCCATAGAGGGAACACAACCCTGTTTACACTTTGATTTTGGTGAACAAGCCCCATTTTGAGGTCTCACCTTCAGAACCCTAAGGTAATACATCTGTGCTGCTTTAAATCACTAAGTTTATAATATTTTGCTGAATCAGCAATAGAAAATTAAGATGCTATGCAAAGCTGACTTCACACTGATGTTTCTAACTCAAGTCCATGACAATGTGGACCATTCTAGCTACTACTCTTGCTTGTTTGTAATATCCCACTCCAATTCTGAGAAACTTGGCTCCCACCCGCTGCCTTCAAAGTACTTAATTGCTTACTTCTAGTACACATGTATTCCCGTCCATGGGAAACAACTTTATGAAGAAAAGTACACTGATTATGTCTATTTTCTTTGAGCTTTAATCTTACCAATTCTGCTTACTTCTGCAGTTATAGCTCCTTACTATCGGTAAGATTGCTACACGTATTGTATTTGTGACACACCTGGGTTCTTTTGTCACATTTATTTTCCATCCCATGATATTCTGTGTTCCTAACTTTTTAAAAATTTGCATACTCTAAAATCCCTTTTTTTGTTGTAAAGTTCTGTGGGCTTTAAAAATACATAGTGTTATTATCCATTATTCGTGTGTCATAGAGGATAATTAAACCACCCTAAATAATCCCTTGTGCTACATTTATTTAGTACTTCCAACCTCTAATACCTGACAACTTAGTATTTTTATTTGTGCTTTCCATTTCAGTAGAATCTAGCCATTGCAGATTTGTTTCTATCATCTTGTAATTGGAATTAGGATTCATCTATATCTTTGGGTAGTTTGACAGCTCCTTTTTTTTTTTTTTTTTTAATGTGCCACAGTGTGTTTATCTATTCACCTATTAAAAGGCATCTTGATAGCTTTCTGTTTTTGGAAAACAGAAAGGATAAATATTTGCATGCATGTTATTGAGTGAGCATAGGTTTTCAAACCAGTTGGGTAAATAGCAAGAAACATGATTGCTGCATTGTATAGTAAGATCATTTTTAGCTTTGAAAGAAACTGCCAATCTACATTCCAAATCTCAGCTGTATCATTTTGCATCCCCACAAACAATGAATGAGAGAGTGTCTGTGCTTTGCATCTTCACCAACATTGGGTGTTGTCAGTTTTAGGGGATTTAATCATGCAAATAAGTGTTAGTGGTAACTCATTGTAATTTTAATTTGTATAACCCAAGTGATAAATGATGTTGATTTTTTTCTCTGTTTATTTGCACCTACTTATCTTTTTTGTTGGAGTTTTCACATCTTGCCCATTTTAAAACTGGGTTGTTTTTCTTCTGGTTGTTGTAATTTGAAGTCTATTTATCAGAGATGGTCTGTGCAATTTCTTTTTGAGTCTGCACCTTGTGTTTATATAATCTCTTAAAAATGTTCTTTGCAGATTTTACTTAATAAATTCCAACTTGTTATTTAATTAAACATTCTTTTTACGTCTCATCTAAAAACTAATCACCAAACCAAAGTTCATGAAAATTTTTGTCAATATTATTTTCAGGAAATTTATAGATCTATATTTTACACTTAGCTCTATTATCCATTTTGATTTAAGCTTTGTAAAAATTTTAAAGTTCATGACTAGGTTTGTTTGGGTACAACAAAATTTGTTGAAACTAACTTTCTCTAATGAATTGTTTTTGTGCCTTTGCAAAACTCAGTTGACCATATTTGCATGGATCTATGGTAGGCTCTCAATCCTGTTTCATTAATCTATGTATGTATTTTTCTCCTTTTATGATTAGTGTAGCTTTATAATAAGTTTTAAATTGTGTAATATGTTTTCCAATACATTATTTTTCTCTATCACCAAAGTTACTTGCTTAATTTTTATTAGGAAGGCATCGAATCAATGACATGAGGTTAAGAATAATCTCTTGATTTATTTAAATTCTTGATGTATTTAATCTGTATTTTATGAGATTTCCACATATGTATTTATTAGATTTGTACTTATAGATGCCATGTCTCTTGATGTGACCACGAATGGTGCATATTTAAAAATTTTAAAACTCTAATTACTGATGTGCAGAAAAGCAACTGGCTTTTACAACTTGCAACATTGTTATACTCAGTTATTAGTGCAAGAAATGTTTTGTTGCTGCTTTTAGGATTTTCTACATCATCATTTTATATATAAATAGAGTTCTATTTCTTCCCCTTAAACTTGTGCATCTTTTTAATTTTATTTATTTTTTGTGATATTGCCCTAGGTAGGACTTATTGATATGCTGTCCAATAGGACTGGTGAAAGAGGATATATTTGGCTCCATCCTGATCTTAGGAAGAAAACATTCAGTTTCTCATTATGAAGTATAATGTCAGTTTTATGGTTTTCTCTTAATTAAATAGAAGTAAAAACATACCTAACATGAAATTTCCTAATCTGACAATTATAAAGAGAGGTTAAGTATATTTACAATGCTGTACAAATATTACCTCTATCTAGTTCCAGAACTTTATAATCACAAACGGAAAACCTGCATTCAGTGAGCATTAATTCCCCCTACTTTCCTTTTCCAACTCCCTGATAACCACAAATTTACTTGCTTTTTTTTTTCCTACCAGAGAGCACAAATATAGTCCCCCACTACCACAAATTATGCAGTTGAGTTTCCCGCACCTGGGGAATTCGCAGGGGTCAGCACATCAGGAGTACAACGGGAAAACCAACTTCATGACCATGGTATCTATCTCCCCTGTCAGGTGAGTATCACAAATTTACTTTCTTTCTCCATGGATTTGCCTATTTCCTGTGGAATCATACAATATGTGACATTTGTGTCCAACTTCTTCACTGAACACAATATTTTCAAGCTCTCTCTTTCTTGTCCCATATAGTGGTATTAAGTTCATCTTTATAGCTAAATACTATTCCATTGTGTGTATATACCACTTTTTAATTATCCATTTATCATATGATGGCATCTGAGTTTCCACTTTTGCATGTTGTGAAATAGTGCTACTTTTTTAACATTTATGTATAAGTTAATTTTTAAAAAATTCTTCAATTCTTTGAGTATATACTTGGAGTTGAATTGTTAGGTCAAATGGTAATTTTATGTTTAACATGTTGAGAAACCTAGTTGTAGGTTTTTGTAAATGTATCTTTATAAATTGAAGTTACCCTGTACTTCTAGCTTTTTTGAGTTTTAGAAATCTTGAGTGAATGTTGTATTTTGTCAAATGCTTTTTAAAAAGCTTTGTTGAAGCACAATTTTCACCTCCTTTAATTTCAAATGTACACATTTTCAGAGATCTGTCTTATCATCATCATAGTCCATTTCGTCATGTTTTGTGATCTTAAAAATAAACCCCATGGCATTTACCTATTTTTTCACCCTCTTCCATCTTCCACCCTCCATCTTCCACCTGGACCTAAGCAACTGGTAATCTAAAATGTGCCTCTCTAGATTTTCCTATCTGAACATTTATACAAATGGAATAATAGCATATGTTGTCAATTCTGAATGACTTCCATTTTGCATAATGTCTCCAAGATTCATTTATGATACAGGATATGTCAGTACTTCTTTTTTATAGTAAAGTAATATTTTATTGTGTGGATATAACACATTTTGTTTATTTATCCATTAGTGAATGAAAATTTATGTTGTTTCTGTTTTGGGTTATTATAAGTAATGCTGTTATAAACATTCAACGACAAATTTTGGGGTGGACATATACTTTATTTTAAATACGTTTGAAGCAGTGAAATTGCTGAGCAATGATAGTTACTCTGTGTTAAATTATTTGAAAAATTGTTTTCCAAAATAGCATTAATACTTTACATTTTTACGGTTGGGTATAAGAGATCTCTTTGCTCCACATTCTTGCCAGCACTTGTTACTGTTCATATTTTATAGATAATATATATGTAAATATATATAAATATAAATATATATATATGTGTAATATGTATATAATTTTAAAATCAGCAAGATGATGCACTAGAAAACTTCAGGCCCTTGGTCTTTCATAGAAACAAAAATAAATTAAGCAGGAGCAAATACATAAAAAGGTAGATTAAAAGAATTAATCTTTTCACAAGTTATTTTATTTTAAAGTCAAAGGGTCCATGTGCAGGTTTTATACATGAGTATATAAGGTGATGGTGAAGTTAGGGCTTCTGTTGGGCCCATCATCCAGGTAGTGAGCAGGGTATCTAATGAGTGATTCTTCCACACTTACTCTCCCCCTCCCTCCCACCTTAAGGAGTCCCCCTTGTCTGTTGTTCCCCTTACACTGCCCACGTGTATTCAGTGTCTAGCTCCTCTTTATAGGTGAGAACATGCAGTATTCAGTTTTCTGTTTCTGTGATAATTCACATAGAAGGAGAGCCTTCAGCTGCATCCATGTTGAGGCAAAGGAAATGATTTTTTTTTTTTTTTAATGACTGCATAGCAGTCTATGGTATATATGTACCACATTTTCTTTATCCAGTCACCGTTGATGGGCACCTAAGCTGTTTCTGTGTTTTTGCTGTGGTGGCTATTCTGCAATGAACACACAAGCACAAGTATCTTTTTGGTAGAGTGACTTATGCTTCTTGGGGTAATAGTGAGATTATCAGGCATAACTGTAAATCTATTTTTCTTTTCATCATTTGAGAAATCTCCAAACTGATTTCCACAAGGGAAGTGTCCGCACCGGCTTACATACAAGACTGTATGAGCATTTCCTTTTTTTTCACAACCTCACCAACAACTAATGTTTCTTGACTTTTTAGTAATAGTCATTCTGACAGGTATAAGATGGTATCTCATTGTAGTTTTAATTTGTATTTCTCAGATAATTAGTAATGTTGGTCATTTTTTCATGTTTGTTGGCTGCTTGTATGTCTACCTTTGAGAAGTGTCTGTTCATGTCTTTTACTCACTTTTGGATGGGATTGTTTTTCTCCTGACAATTTGTTTGAGTTTCTTATAGATTCTGGATATTAGCTCTTTGCTGGATGCATAGCTTACAAATATTTTCTTTCATTCTATAGATTGCCTATTTACTTTGTTGTGGTTTCTTTTGCTGTGCAGATGCTTTTTAATTTGGTGAGTTCCAACTTGTAAGTTTTGATTTTTATTGCATTTGCTTTTGATGTATTGGTCATGAATTTATTGTCTAGGCTGATGTCCAGAAGAGTGTTTCCGAGGTTTTCTTCTAGGATTTTTATAGTTTGAGGTTTTACGTTTAAGTCATGAATCTACTTTTAGTTAATTTTTGTATATGGTGAAAGGAAGGGGCCAAACTTAATCCTTATGCTTATGGCTGACCAGTTTTTCTAGCACCATTTATTAAATAGGATGTCCTTTTCCCAGTGTTGGTTTTTGTTGATTTTTTTCAAAGATGAGTTGAGTTGGTTGTGAGATAGAGGTTTGATTTCTGACTTCTCTCTTCTGTTCCATTGGTCTGTGTGTCTATTTCTGTAACAGTGCCATAGTATGTCATGCTATCATGATTACTGTCGCCTTATAACAAAGCACGAAGACTGGCAGTGTGATGCCTCTGGCTTCCCCCCGCCCCCAGGATCGTTTTGGTTATTCAGGTACTTTTTTGCTTGAAGTTCAGTGAAAGAAAAGAAGATGCTGATATCTTGTATAGGGATCGTGTTGAATCTGTAGATTACTTTGGGCAATATGGACATTTTAACAATATTGATTCGGCATGGAACATTTTTCCATTTGTTTGTCATCTTTGGTTTATTTTAGCAGTGGTTTATAGTTCTCATTGTAGAGATCTTTCACCTCTTTGGTTAGATGTATTTCAAGGTAGATTATTTTTTATGACTATTGTAAGAATTGTGTTATTGATTTGGTTCTCAGATTGAATGCTCTTGGTGCATTAAAAATGCAACTGACTTTTGTGCATTCATTTTGTATCCTGAGACATCACTGAAGTCATTCATGAGTACTAGAAGTCTTTTAGTGCAATCTATAGAGTTTTCTAAATATAGAATCATATCATCTATGAAAAGAAATAATCTAATTTCCTTTTTTCTGGTTTGGATGTCTTTTATTTCTTAATTTTTCCTGATTGCTCTTACTAGGATTTGCAGGACTATGCTGAATAGGAGTAGTAGAGTGATCATCCTTGTCTCAGCTCAGTTCTTAAGGGGAATGTTTCAAACATCTACCCACTAAGTATGATATTGAGTGTGAATTTTCATAACTGGCTGTATTATTTTCAGGAATATTCCTTTGATACCCTGATAATTAAGGTTTTTATCATGAGGAGATGTTGAATTTTATCAAATCCTTTTTTTGTGTGTTTATTGAGATAATTGTGTGATTCTTGTTTTTACTTCTGTGTATGTGGTGGATTGTATTTGTCAATTTGTACACTTTGAGACTGCATTGCTTGTCAGGAATAAAGCCCACATGATCATGTTTAATTACTTTTAGATATGCTGCTAGATGAGGTTTGCTAAGATTTTGTTGAGGATTTCTGTGTGTGTGTTCACCAGTGACATCAACCTGCAGTTTTCTTTCTTTTGTTGTGTCTTTGTCTTTTTTGGTATTAGGATGATGTGGGCTTCATAGAATAGCTCAATTGTTTGGAATAACTTTAGTATCTTTGGCACACTCTCTTCCTTGTATGTCTGGTAAAATTCATCTGTTAATACATCTGGTCTAGAACTTTTTTTTTTTGATAGGTAGGTATTTTTTACTACTGATTCAATTTTATGACTTGTTATTGTTCTGTTTATGGTTTCAATTTCTTCCTGTTTCAGTCTTGGGGGGGTTGTGTGTTTCCAGGAATGTGTCCATTTCTCTAGATTTTCTAACTTACATGCATGCTGATGTTTATAACAATTGTTGATAATCTTTCTTACTTCGTCTGGATCGGTTGTAATGCTTCCTTTTTTGTTTCTGAGTGCAATTTATTTAGATGTCCTCTCTCTTGGTTTTGTTGTTGTTGATTTTTTCTTGTTATTAATCTGGTCAGGTGTCTGTAGATCTTGTTTATCCTTTTAAAGAACCAACCTTTCAAATTGTTGATCTTTTATGTTTGTGTGTCAATTTTATTTATTTCTACTCTGACTTTGATTTTTTTCTTCTTCTAGCTTTGGTTTTAGTTTGTTACTATTTTTTTGGTTCTCTTAAGCGAGACATTAGAGTGCATATTTGAGACCCTTCTATTTTTATGATGTGATTGTGAAGTACAATAATTTTTCCTCTCAGCAGTATTTTAGCAGCATTCCAGAGATTTTGATATGTTGTGCCTTTATTTTCATTTCTTTCAAATAATATTTTATGGATGTCCTAATTATGTTGTTTACTCCAAATTTGTTAAGGAGCAAGTTGTTTAATTTTTGTGTATGTATGTGTTTTTGAGAATTCCTCTTGGTTTTGATTGCTAGTTTTATACTGTTGTAGTCAGAAAAGATGCTTGGTATAATTTAATTTTTAAAATCTATCCAAGCTTGAATTATGGCAAATAACTTTATCAACCTTAGAGTATAATCCATGTGTAGATGAAATAATGTGTATTTTGTAGTTGTGTAAAGTGTTCTGTGGATATTTATTAGATCTAATTGTTGGATATTAAATTTAAGTCCAGGATTTACTTGTTAGTATTTTATTTCAGTGATCTGTTGAAAACTGTTAGGGGGGTGTTAAATTTTTCCCCTATTATGACATGGCTGTCTATGTACTCTCTTCGGTTAAGTAGCATTTGTTCTATAAATTTGGTTGCTCTTTTGCTGGTTGTGTACATACTTAAGATAGACTTTTTTCGCTGTTAAATTGAGCCCTTTATCATTAGGTAGTGCCTGTTATTGTCTTTTTAAATGTCTGTTGGTTTAGAATCTCCTTCATCTGCTTAAGAATTGTAGCTCTTACTCATTTTTGCTTGCCATTTGTGTTATAGATCATTCTCTGTCCCTTTACTGTGATCCTATGGGTATCATTAAAGGTGAGTTGTGTCTCTTGGAAACAGCAGGAGGGTTAGACTATTTTTTCTAAAATCCAGTTGGCCACTCTGTGTCATTTTAATGAGGTGTTCAGTCCATTGACATTAAGGGTTGCTCTAGATGTGTGAGAATTTCTTCCTTGTGTAGTGTTGTTGAGGAGTTTCTTAATGGTGTCAGTATTGTGGGTAATTTATATGGTCTGTAGGCTGTGTGATTACTTCTGCTTTTGTGATAGGTAGTGCCATTTCTTTGTTTCCATGATTAGAACTCCCTTAACCATCTCTTGTAAGACAAGCCTAGAGATGAAGAATTCTCTTAGTGTTTCTTGTCTGGGAAGAACTTTATCTCATCATCATTTATAAAGCTTAGTTTGGTGGAGTATAAAATTCTTGACTGGCATTTCTTTTATTTAAGAATATTATAGCCAGGCTCGGTGGCTCAGCCTGTAATCCCGCACCTTTGGGAGGCTGAGGTGAGTGGATTGCCTGAGCCCGTGGGTTCAAGACCCGCCTGGGCAGCAAGACCTCATCTCTACAATAAATCAAAAAATCAGCCGGGCATGGTAGCGCATGCCTATAATTCTGGCTACTTGGAAGGCTGAGGCGGAAGGATTGCTGGAGCCCAGCAGGCGAGGCTGCGGTGGCCGGGAGCGGCCACTGCACTCCAGTCTGGGCGACAGAGTGAGACTCCAACTCAAAAAAAAGAATATTATAAATGGATCTTCAATCTCTTCTGGCTTTTAATGTTTCTGCTGAGAAGTCTGCTGTTATTCTAACACCTCAGTTGGTATTCTATCCCTTCTCTTTAGCTGACTTTAAGATTTTTTTCTTTCATGCTCACTTTGGATTGTCTGATGACTATGTGTTTTGGAGATGGTAATCTCACATACTATCTTGCATAAGTTTTCTGGATTTCTTGTATCTGCATGTCAACCTCTCTAGCAAGATAAAGGAAGCTTTCATGAATTGTATATGCAAATACTTTCTTGAGAGTGCTCTCATTTTCTTCTCTTGCAGGAATAACACAAGCCTTTGAGTTACATAATCTTATAACTCTCAAAGGCTTTGTGTTTTTTTTTAAATTCTTTCTTCTTTAGTTTTATTATGAATGAGTGAATTTTGGAGATAGGTTTTAAACTATGAAATTCTTTCCTCTGTTTGGTTAAGTCTGTTGTTAAGAAATATGACTGTGTTCTTAAATTCCTGTAGTGAGTCCTTACCAACAGTTAGGTGTACTTTTTTTGTTACAATGACTATGTCAGCTGTCATTTCTTGAAATGTTTCTCAAGGCTTCTCTGGTTAGGAGTTCACTTTCTCTTGGATCTTGATGAGTTTCTTTCTCATCTATATTCTGAATTATTTGTCTGTCATTATGCCTGTATGAGATTCATTGATCAGGAATTGGTGCAATCATGTAAGGATAGTGAAATATTCTGTTTTTTGTGTGCTGATTCCTTCATATATAAAGTGCTGATGCTTGTCTCTCTCTCTCTCTGTTTTGTTTGGTTGTTTGTTATTATTTTTTCCTTTTTTGTAATTTATGGGAGTGACTGGAGTGTCTGTTGTGTCTGGCTGATTGGCTTCCCTCCTGAGTACTTTCAGAGAGTGAGTGCTCTGGACAGGTTCCCTAGTTACAGCTAGAGTCAAACTGTGACTTTGAAGAGGGCTACTAGCAGTTTTAAAAATTTATTTGTTTGTTTGTTTGTTTATTGTGGCTGTAGGCCTGTAGATGGTGCTTACAAGTAAGGTCCACTAGCAATGGCTACATCACACTGGACTTTCAAATAAGCACCAGGTTTCAGCTACAGTGATAAAGCAGGTGTGGTGTCTTCATCTCTTCTCTGGGGCCTAGAGCAAGTTATTCCTCTCTGTGGATAAGCAGCCAAAACAAGAGAGACTACATGATGCCCCCATAGTTTGCTTCTACCACTTATTTTGACTGTAGGATTGTTTTGCAGGAGACAAATTCAAACTCCACAGGAGGCCTGCATAATAACTCTGGAAGCCAGATTGCCTGAGGCAAAGTGGGTCTCAGCTGCCATTCAGACAAGTGACAAGTAGGGTCCCCATATGCTCTATAGGCCTAGAGCAGACAATCTGTGTCTGTGGGGAAGCAGCCTAGATGGGGGAGGATGCAGGTTACCCTGACCACTCACTGCAACTGTTTATTTCAGCTGCAGAGTCCATGTTGGCTGGGCACAACCAAGCACCGTGGAGGTCTGCTCCATGGATTTGGTGGCTGGCCTTCCTGAGGTGTGGCAGGTCTCTGCTCAGCATTCAGGTGGTTGAGGTGGTCCCTGTGTACCCTGGGGGTTGGTTATAGGTGATCTGGCCTGAGAAGAGGCAGCTGAGATGGGAAGGGTGGTGGGCACCCCAAATTCACACTACTCCTATTTATTTCTGTCTGTGCTGAGAATGCATAATATTGCTCTCCTGTGATGCTCCCTCTCTGGTCTGAGGGTACCAGCAGCAGAGGCTGCAACAGCCCAAAGCATCTGCCCTTAACAGAGGAAAGCTGAGTTTCCATTCTTGGTGGACTGCTGCAGCTGGTGATGAACTACATGGAAGGCAGTGGACGGGAAGATTCCATGTGGGCTTGGACATGGTCACTACTTAGGACTTTATGCTGGTCTGGGGGGTCCAGGGAGGGAGGGGTCATCACAGAGACTCTCCCTTGACTTGCATTATAAGAGTTTATGGAGGTGATGTGGACTCCTAAGTTTTTCACATATTCAGTCACTCACCCCTTCTCCACACTTGGGTATCCCTGTATCTCTGCTCGGTTTGGGTTGGTGAGTTTTCTGTTTCATTCCTCTGCTTCTTGTGGGATACTTCACTTCTCTGTTGAGTTTCAGGGCTGTTTCTCCTCATTCTTTATGGATTATAGAGACTCTCTTCTTATTTTGGTTCCTCTCCATGAAAGAGGTGCACACCATGTACTTCTAGTGAGCCATCTTCAATCATTCTCCTGGAAGAATTAATGCTTTGAAAAATGTCAGTACTATCCAAAGTGATCTATAGGATTCAGTGCAATTTGTATCAAAATTCTAGACCATATTTTTTTATGGAAATAGAAAAATATAACCTAAATTTTATAGAATCTGAAGTGACCCTAAAGAGTCAAAACAATATTGAAAAAGAACAAAACCTGAAGTCTCCTACTTTCTGAATTTAAAATGTATTACCGAACTACAGTATTCAACAATGTGATATTTGCATAGAGAAATGCATAAATGCTAAGATCCTAGGAGTAAACCCTCACATATATGATAATTTTTTTTTTAAAAAAAGGGTGCCAAGATCATTCCGTGGGGGAAAGAAAAGATTTTCAACAATGGTGCTAAAAAGACTGATATCCATATGCAAAATTGAAGTCATACCCCTATCTCAACTCATATACAAATATATAGCTCAAAATATATCAAAATAAAATGGCTATAATTATAAAACTCTTAGAAGCAAACATGGGGGAAGTTTTATGTAATTGAATTTGGTAATGATTTTGTAGACACAACATCAAAAGCAAAGGTAACAAAAGAAAAGGTATATTGAATTGCATCAAAATTAAAAATTATGTGCAGTTAAATGCTCTACCACTGAGCTATGCCCTCTAAAAATTATGTGCTGCATCAGAGGACACAATCAACAGAATAAAAGATAACTCTTGGAATAGGGCAAAATATGAGCAAATTATATACCTTAAAAAGAGTTATCTACTATATATAAAGAGTGTCTACTACTCAACAACAAAAATGCATTTGTACACTCATGTTCACAACAGCATTATTCACAATAGCTAGAAGACGGAAGAAACCCAAGTGTTTATCAATAGATGAATAAATAAAACATTATATTTACATACAATAGAATATTATCTAAACTTTCTTAAAAAGCACATTCTGTCAAATGCTATAAGATGACTGAATCTTGATGTCAATATACTAAGGGATATAAGTCAGTTACAAAAGGAAAAGTACTGAATAGTTTCACTTTAATGATATATCTAGTTTAATTCACAGAGACAGAAGTTTACTAGTGGGTTGAAGGGACTGCTAGAGTGGGCAAAGGAGAGTTCTTTTAATTGGTACAGAGTTTTAACATTATGAGATTAAAAATGTTCTGCAGATGGATCCTCATAATTATTTTATAAGAAAGTAAACATACTTAGTACCACTGAAGCGGACATTCAAAAAATATTTAGGTGATAAGTTATATTTTCTGTCTATTTTTCCACAATAAAAAAGTAAAAATATTTATGGTTTTAGCTCTTAGATTTTTTCAAAATCCATTTTGAGCTGAATTGTATCTATGTTTTGAGGTATGATTTCTTTTGCATGTTGATATGCATTAGCACTATTTCTTGGGAAAAAAAATATTTTTCCCCATTGATTGAGTTTGGCACTTTTGTATAAAACCCGTTGACCATGGACTCTTGGGTTTTCAATTGTATTCTTTCGGTCTATATGTGTATCTTTGTGCCAGTTTGAAATGGGGAAGTATGAATTCTCCTCAGTGCTTATTTTTCAGATTGTTTTGGTTGCTCTTGGTCCCTTGCAACTTCCTGTGGAATTTAGATTCAACTTTTCAGTTTTTATAAAAAAGCTGGATTCTGATTGGAACGCTATTGAATCTTATGTCAATTTGTGAACTAATGCCATCTTAGCAATGTTAAATCTTCTAATACATAAACATAGGATATTTTTTCCACTTATTTAAAATGTTCCTTAATTTTTAAAAGAACATTCTGTAGTTTTTAGTATTTAAATTTGTGCTTTAGTTAAATTCATTCCTAAATATTTTAATTACTTTGATACTATTTTAAATATAATTTTATTTTTTATTTGCTTATTGCATATACATTACAATAAAAATAATTTTTTTGTTTTGGTCTATAATCTGCAATTTTGAGGTTCCCATGCATTAGTTCAAGTCATTTTTTGATTGTTTATAGACAAGGTCATATTATTTGTGTACAAAGTTAGGTTGATTTATTTAATTTGGATGTGTGTTATTTGTTTATTTTTACTTAACTTTTCTGGCTAAAACTTCCAATAAAATGTTGAATAGAACAAGCTAGAGTAGACATTTTTGTCTTGCTCCTGATTTAGGGGGCAAAGTGACATTTGTTACTATTAAATGTGAAAGTAGTTGTATTTATTTATTTATGACGACCTTTACTGGGTTGTGGAACTTTTTATCCACTAATGAAGTTTTTGTTTATTTGTTTGTTTTACCATGAAAATGTATTTTATTGTACCAAATGCTTTTGTGTGTCTCTTGAGATAATCATGTAATTTTTTTCCCGATATAGTAACTGATTTTTATACATTAAATCAACCTTTCCTTAATGAAATAAAGCCCATTTGGTTATGACATATAATTTTTTTATATGTTTCTCTACCTGGTTTGTTAATAATTTTGTTAGGGAATTTTGCATTCATATCAATAATATGCAATATTGGTGGGAACTTTCTTGTGATGCCTTTGTTTTCTTTTAGTATCAGGGTAATAATGGTCTCATAAAAGTTAGAAAGTGTCTTTTATTTAGAATTTGTAAATCATTAATGTTAATTCTATTAAAATATTTAGTAGTTTTACTGGCTAAAACTATTATACTATTACTGTATAGGATGAAGATTTCTTTTGTACGTATGGATAAAATGTCCCTCTTTTTTCCACTAACATATTTTGTTTTAGTATTTATTTGTCAGATGTTATTATAGCCACTCTAAATTTCTCATGGCCGTTCTTTCATGATATATCTTTTTTATATTTTTTTAACCTTTCAGTCTATTTAAATCATTGAACCTAAAATGAGTATTCTGTAAGTCGAATATTGTTGGATAACATTTTTTGTCCAATCTGATAGTCTCTGAGTTATGATTAGTTTAATTCATCAACTTTGAATCCTGTTATTGGTATACTTGTATAGGCATACCTTACAAATGCTGTGGATTTGGTTCCAGACCACCAATATAAAGTGAATATCTTAACAAAGAGAGTCATACAGATTTTCTGGTTACCTCTAAATGTTTTGTTTACACTATACCATAGCATTATGTCTAAAAAACACAATGTATATACCTTAACTTTAAAAAATATTTTATTACTAAAACATGCTAATGATTATTTGTGAGTCATAATCTGTTTGCTAGTGGTAGGCCTTACCTTCATGATCATAGCTGCTGATCGATCGGGGTGGTGGCTGCTGAAGACTGGAGTTGTCATGGCTATTTCTTAAAATAAGACAACATTGAGCAAATTGCACTGTGAATTAGTTCAATAAAACTGAGATATAGTCAAAAGAATAGGTAATGTCTATGTCCAGTGTTTGGTACTTTAATTGACCATAGGGAAGATCCTTCCAGGTTTCTTATTCCTCAGTCTCTCCTGAAAACTATTCATTCTGTCCTGAAAAGTAATATTTTTTTAAGTCCATAAATCATCTCCCAGTTGTGTTTCACCTCAACCTCCACTATTTGTCAGAGTGCCCTAAGATTCAAATTTCCCTATCCTTGAAGTCAGTTTCTTAGTGAAGAGCTTAAAAACAAAACAAAACAAAAAACAAAAATTACTTTACTGCCTGCTTCTTTTCTTAGACAAAATGTCTGAGCTCTAGTTCTGGAATCAGAGGTGTGAACAATGGAAAGCTTCTTTTTGGGTGACATCCCCTCTCCAAGATCTGAACACTTAGTAGAAGCAAGGTAGCAAGTTGAGGACATCTTGGCTTTTCTGTGCCATGAAACCTTGTCTTCATGGCCAAGGAAAGAATTGTCTGGACTGCAGTATCCTCAGTTGGTCCCAAGCATGTTAGAGCCTCGGTTCCATGAATGAAGAGGAGCAGAAGAAGGGAGATACCAGCTTTTGACCTCAGACAGCCAGGACTTATTCTCATTAGTAGATAACTATAGGCATAATGAGAAAGTCAAACTCCACCTCCCAGAATAACATCCCTCTGACAGGGAGCTGGTACAGAGAGAGCCCTGTGTTTTTTAGTGTTGCAGTCGGAAAAAGAATTTTCATCTTGCTAAGCTGGGAGGTAGGCCAGTGGGAGGTGGCAACTCTTGACTAAAATACCAGGCTCAATTCTTTTATCAAATTTTCATAGGTCGTCTTCAGTAGATGTTTCTTTATTTGTTGTTTGCACTTAGAACAATTTTCAGAGGCTTTAAATGTTTTTCTTTAAATTATTTTTATCAGTTTCACTGGGAAGCAGGCCAGTGAAGCTTCTTTTGCTTCCATGCTGGAATGACTCCCAAATTGTGTTCTGCATCAATGTCATCACACGGTTTTTACTTGCTTAACCTGTTGATATGATGAATTTCATTCAATACATTTATAGCACTGCACAAGCCTTCCACAGATATAATTAATTTCATTTAGTCATAGTATATAATTATTTCATATATTATATTTCATTTAATGTTTTGTTTAGAATTTTGCACCTATGTTTCCAGGAGACATTAGTGTTCAGTTTTCCTTTCTTGTAATAAATGTATTTGATATTGGTGTTAGGATAATGCTGGTCTCATAAAATTAGTGTTGCTATTGCTTCCGTTTTAGGGAAAAGGTTATGGAAAACTGGTGCATTTTTCTTAAGTGTTTGGTGTAAATCACTGGTGAAACTATTTGGCACTGGTGATTTCTTTTCAAAAGTAAATAAATATTGATTCAAAATGTGTATAAGCCGGACTCAGTGGCTCAGCCTGTAATCCCGCGCTTTGGGAGGCCGAGGTGAATGGATTGCCTGAGCCCGCGCGTTCAAGACCTAGGGTTCGAGACCCACCTGGGCAACTTGGCGAGACCTCACCTCTACAATAAATCAAAAAAATTAGCTGGGCAAGGTAGTGTGCGCTTGTAGTTCCAGCTACTTGGGAGGCTGAGGCGGAAGGATCGCTGGAGCCCAGCAGGTCGAGACTGTGGTGGCCGGGAGCGGCCACTGCACTCCAGTCAGGGCGACAGAGTGAGACTCCAACTCAAAAAAAAAAATTAATTTATTTATTCATATTTTTATTATATATTTCCCCCTTGGGAAATATTGGCAATTTGTATCTTTTGATAAGTTGGTCTACTTTATTTGAGTTTTAATATTTGTGGTCAGAGAGTTGTTTGTAGTGCTCTGTATTATTCTTTTAATATTCATGGAATCGGTAGCAACAGTGACTTTTTATTTCTAATTTTGGTTATTTGTATCTTCTCTCCTTTTTTGTTGATTAACCTGCAAAATGCTTTATCAATTTTATTGACATTTTCAAAGAATCAACTTTTTTTTTTAGTTTAAATAAAATAAATTTAGATGTGTGTAGGATTTTCTTTTTGTTCTTTTTCTTACTGTATTTTTGTTGCTTGGTTTTCTCTGAACTTTCTAGTTCTGTAGTTACTTTTGTCATTTTTTAAAAAATTTCTTGGCCATTATTATTTCAAATATTTCTTCCAATTAATTCTGTCTGTCTTGCATTACTTCAAATACACTTATATTATAACTTTTGAAATTTGCTATTCTGCTTTTCTAATGATTTTTTATGTCTTTTTTATTTTAAAGATGTGGGGTAAAATTCAGGGTTTACAAATGAAGTATACAAATGTTCATTATGCAGGTACCCATTTAAAATTACTTTTTATTTCAGTTTATATATTTTCTCTTGACTACCTTTAAGTTCATTGTTTTTTTCTCAGCTACATCAAGTTTACTATAGAGTCTGTCAAAAGTATTTTTTATTTCTGTTATAGTATTTTTTATTTATGGCATTTTAATATTTTGTCTTGGTGTTTTCACATTTTTTCTTATGCCGTCCACTTGTTTTTTCATGTTGTCTACTTTTTATTGACATGCTTGACGTGAATTATAGTCATATAAATTTCTCATGTGTCATATCTTAATAATGTTTTTATCCTTGTTTTTCTCTACAGATTATTTTTGCCTTTTTGCATGCCTTGTAAATTTTCATTTAAAGTGGACATATTGCATAGTGTGCTAGGAATTGAGATAGATGGATTTTGGCGTGAAGATTTATGCTAATAAGCTAGATTGGGATGTGTTTAGTGTTTTATGTAGCTGTAGGTGTAAAAGGATTCAAGTTTCCCTACTGTTCTTGTTTATGCCTTACCTCTTGAATTTGGACTTTCCTAACTACTTCTCAGACAGAGTCTGAGTCTTTTGAGATGAAATTTTCTTTTTATTCTAAATCCCTATAAGTGTGGTGGCAAGATGTGAAAGAGCAGCATTTTTTAACATTTTGATTCAATATCTGATTTTGATGAAATATTTTGATTAAATGTCTCAGACCTTCGTTGACTATGTTTTCTCCACCATAGGTGAGATAAGAAAGCTACAGGAGAAAGAGTAGAGAGACTATTCTTCCTCTGACTTAACTAAGGTTAGCAAAGTTTATTTTTCTTCTAGAGTGCGGTCCTTCATTATGAGGAAGGCTCTGAGTGTGTTTTACAATGATCACTCTTTCTTTGCCCTATCAGAACCAAAATAATTTTGGGGGGGAGATTCTTATTATGGGAATCTGATGGGGTTCCTGACAGGTAATGTACATCAAAATTGAGAGTCCTCCCTAATGTTCTATCTCCCACGGAATTTTTTCTCTCATGCTAACCCTCACTCATTTTCCAGGAATTCATCAGAATTATCTTGTAAGTGTCCTTAACAGTATATAACGCCAGTGGCTTCTGCTCCAGGTAAGCAGATCACAGTTGCTGTACCCCTCTAGACAGGCCTGTCATTGCAGATTCTGGGATGATGTTTATTTTCCAGAATAGATTTTCCTTGCAATCTAATGCAATCTAAGTTCTTTTGCAGATCCAAGAAGAACCACTGATTTGCAGTTTGTACAGTTTGTGCTGCTTTTCTTATTGTAAGCACGGGAGTGACAGCTATCAAGCTCTTTACTTGTGAAACTGAATCTGAAAATCTGAACCGAACTGTTCCTTCATATCAATCTTTTATATTCTATCCGGCCTTATCCTTGTTCATTCATCATCTGTCACAGGAACTTAGTTGATACTTATTGATTTAATATTGAATAATAGGCTCAGTTTTATTTGAGAGAACAATCTGTCTTATTTATTTTATTTTCCAGTCCTGAGCTGAAATTAGTGGACGCTGAATAACAAAGGTTAGAGAGCATCAACTCCTGTGCAGCCAAAAGTCTGTGTGTAAGTTTTTACTCCATCCAAACTTAACTACTAATAACCTACTGCTAACCAGGAGCTTTACAGATAAACTAAACAATAAATTGACACATAGTTTGTATGTTCTATGTATTATCTACCTCATACTTACAATAAAATAAGAAAATAGTATTAAGAAAAACACAAGAAAGACACAATGCATTTGCAGTACAGTACTATGTCTTACCTGACATTCAGTTATCTGTTTACAAGATTAATTGTCTGAAACGGTGGGCAACTGCAGCTCCAGACATCGATTTACTGTGAATATCTTTTAATATCATGACTTTTCTCTGCTTGTTGGGAGCACCTCCAGCATCACTAATGTCACTTCATATGGGGCATATGTGATATTCAGGTTTTATGGTATTATCCTAAATATGATTTAAAAAATATGAGAACCAAGAGAGATCGCTTTTTACGGCAATATTTAATTTACTAGAGAGATGAACTGCTCATGAGGAGATGTTTAGTATCACACAGGGTTTGACACAGATACTCACAACACTCGGGAACCCATAATAGCAACAGCAGGTAGTCAAGAAAGTTTTACAGTAGTGCGATACATGTTATAGTTAATTTTATGCAGCTATGATTTAATAATGCAACTTTGAATTTGTTTACATTTCTTTCAACAATAAATGGTGCCATGTAAAGTCTGTGTTGTGTGCGTAAGTTCTGATAAATCTTAACTTTCTATAATTTATTTGTGTATATTTCATGGTAGCAAATGATAAAATAGACTAGTATCTACATATATTTTATGTAATCATGACATACCTAATTTTTAATTTTTCAATATTTTGGGGCCATGCGAGCTTACTTTTTGAAATTGTCTCAAATCTCTTAAACTTTTTCTTATATATTTATTTTTTAAAGTCCACATACAAGTAGACCTATTCAGCTCAAACCTGCGTGTTCATGAATCAACTGTATAATCATCCTTCAAAGATTCTGGCATTTTGAAGTCACTATTAAACAATGGTACACTTTTCAAAATAGTATATGGGCCTTATTATATTTATCTCAAAGTGTCCTTCTTTCTCTCCTCTCCTTATTTTGTACAATTGAATTATTCACATCGCCATATCTCCAACAATTATTTTTAAACAGACGGGGTCTCACACTGTCACCAAGACTGGTGTGCAATGGCATGATCATAGCTCACTGCAACTTCAAACTCCTGGGCTCAAGCAAATCCTCCTGCCTCATCCTCTTAGGACTACAGGCATGTACATTTAACTAATTTTTATTTATTTTTTGGAGTTGGCATCTCACTCTGTCACCCAGGCCAGAGTGCAGTGAAGCCTTGACCTGCTGGGTTCAGGTGATCTTTCTGCCTCAGCTTTCCAAGTGGCTGGAACCACAGGCACGTGCCACCATGCCTGACTAATTTTTTGATTTATTGTAGAGACACAGTCTCGCCAAGTTGTGCAGGCTGGTCTCGAATCCCTGAACTCAAGCAATCAAGTGCTGGGATTACAGGTGTGAGCCACGGTGCCTGGCTTGATTTTTGTTTTTGTAGAGATAAGGTCTCACATTGTTCAGGCTGATCTTGAACCCTTGGCTTCTAGTGATCCTCCCACTTCAGCCTCCTAAAGTGCTGGGATTATAAGCCACTGTGCTGGAATATATACTCTACTTTAAGAACTGTATTATGACCGGGCTTGGTGTTGCAGCTACTTGGAAGGCTGAGGTGGAAGGGTCACCGGGGATCAGTGGGTCAACGCTGGTGGTCGACGCCGGTGGGGTCGTGAGTGTGTCATGGCACTCCAGCCTGGGCGACGGAGTGAGACTCCAACTCAAAAAAAGATAAAATAAAATAACTGTTTTATACATAGTTTGGGACATTTGCAAAACATGCATATTTCAAATTGACTGATTAATATCGTTTGACAGGTTTCAATATTCTTTATGACCTTTAGTGAAAGCCCATATTTTTTTTAACTCTCTAGACATTGAGTCAGATCAGTGAACTGTTTTTCTAGTGCAACCAGGGAAGGAGATACTTATACATCTTAATTTTAATTTTACAGAATGATAACAATTACTTGCCTGAGATTCCCAGCCAGTTACTGAAGTTTGAGTGTTGCTTTGAAGTTTGCAGTAAATGAGAATAGCTATGTTATTTATATTATTGAACAAGGAATCGTTCTCTAATATATGGAAGATGTTTCTTCAAATGTCTACACATTTGAGAAGAATATGTCCAAAGTCCAAAGAAATACTCAAGGGAAATAATGGAAGGGAAAGATATTTTTGTCAGTTCTGGGCTCTTTTAATCCATATCAGACTCTCTATGGAGTATCTGTCCTGAAAACCATGATTACCTTTATCCGAGATATTTTTCCTAATCTCTGGAAGAGACTGAGACAGACTTTTGACAATAATTAGTGGCTCAACTAGCGCCAATAAGATTCTGCCTCTGGGAATCTTGAATTGGGAAATTTACTCATTTCAATTTTGTGTGTGTATGAATGACTAGAATGGTGGAAATATGAATGTCTCCAGTTTTAGAGATCGAAGTGAATGGAAAACAGAAATTCAATATGCAGAAATTGTGGGATGGGTCAGAGACAAACAAAAAAAAGATAAGAAATGATAGAGAGAATATGAATGTATATACGAATATACTATAATATATAAATATGAATATACTATATATAGTCATGTATCACTTAAAGATGGATATACTTTCTGAGGAGTGTGTTGCCAGGTGATTTTGTCATTGCACAAGCATCACAGAATTTATGTGCACAAACCTAGATGGTATAGCTTACTCTTAGGCTACAATTCAGCACAGCATGCTACTGTACTAAAAAGTGTAGACAGTTGTTAACACAATGATGTTTGTGTATCTAAACATAGACAAAGTACAGTACAAATACGGTATAATTTTCTGTGACCATCGTTGTATATGTGGTTTATTGTTACCTGAAACATCACTATGTGGTGCATAACTGTGTGTATGTGTTTGTGTATGTATCGTGTGTGTGTATAAGTGTGTGTACGTGTATATATATATATGTGTGTGTGTGTGTGTGTGTACATATATACCCACAGTGTTAGAGACAGATATAATGAGAGAGACAAAGATAGACAGAGAGAGAGAGCGAAAAATGAGAAAATGGCTGCTGTGAACTCCTTCCAGCTCCCAGCTGCTGGTTTGAGTTCCCAAGGAGGCTCTACTACTGCAGTTTTTTTCCTTTGAAATCCTGGGGCAAATATATATATATATATGTTTATGATACAATTATATAACTCCCTTTTGGCTTAAGCTGCTTACATGTTTTCCTGCTATTATTCCGAATTTTCATGAAGATGCCTCTCTGCTATTCTCCTAGTGAGCAAATATGTATTCTCTTTGATTTTCCATAAACTTTCAAAAGAAGAGTCAGTAGAGAAATAATAAGCCTCCCCCAGATTAGGACATCTCAACCATGCTTCTCATTCGTGATGTCAACAGAGACTTCAGATTTAATTAATTCTTTTTTGGTCCTGAAATTGACCATACGTTTTAAAATATAATTTCTAAGTATTAAACTTTTAAATATCAATTATTGCTTTCCAATTTTAGATGTGCTAGACTTTCAAACAAGCAATCTAATTATTCATAGCAAATGTTTGCTTATGCTCTCTGTGGAGATAGTTTTTAAAGGAAGAAAACCACAAAATTTATATTGGACTCAACTTATCCAGACAGAATAGTAATCTCTGTGACATAAGATGATATTAAGAGATTTTTCTAAACTGTGTAAGATTTGCTAATTTCATTTTGAATATTGAGATGGCAAAACCAGTAAGGTTGTGAGACAATTCCATTTTGTAAGGTATATTCAAATTTGTGTTGCAAATGTAATTTCTTCAAATTAATTTATTTGTTAGGCAGTCACAGATGAGATAGTTGTAAAAATGTATATAATGTGAAGGTGCACTCAATCTGGTCTTTCTCTGCCTTTCTCCTGTAAGATGCTCCTCTTCTAAGTGTCTTCTCTTTCACTCCTTGAGAACTGTTTCAAAAAGTTTCTATAATGGAAACATCTGAAAGCGTGTTTATTTCATCCTCAAAGTAATGCAAACTTAGTGACATCCTCCACAGCACTGGTGACTTATTAAGGAATGACTTGGGTTTGAAAGCTTGGTTGCTTTTCCTCTTTGCTCAACACAGAAATCTAGAGTGACACTTGAGGAGAAAACTCATAGGCATGGAGTGCTTTCTTTTGTATTCTGATTTTTAATTCTGCTCATATTTATGAGGAAACTTCTTAATCTATTTCCAAGAAAGTAGCAGTAATAGGACTTTAAGGCTCTTTATAACTGACAAGATTTTTCACTTAGCACTTCTGCTTACATTATTTTCCCCAAAATGTATTTTCACACCAACCTCAGCCTCAAGCAGAGAGGATGACAGTCTTACCTTTATGAAAAGAGGTATCTGTGAATAAATGTATTTTCAGGAGTTCTGTGAGAGTGTGTATGTCTACTCTAATAGTCTTTTTTGACACCTAGACTACTTAACTAACACATTTTTGGAAGATCAATAATTTGAGGAGTCTTTTATTCAAATAAAAATACAATATCTCTTTAGACAGTCACCACCTAATGTCTCAATGCAGATTAGTAGCTAATTACATAGAAAAGATTTTTAGGGGCAAAATATATCATAGTGCCTGACAAGACAGCATGGTGTGACCCAAAAGAAACTGAGAGAGCATCAGAAACAAGCTCATTCTAACACATGACCTTGCTGGCAGTGTCTTAGACACAAGTCAGAAAACTACCCAACATATCCATCCTTTTTTTGTTATTTTTTAATTTTCAAAAAAATATTTATTAATTCCATTTTCTTTTTAAAAAATTTTATTTTAAAGATGTGGGGTACATCTTTGAACAGAAGCAATTCCCTTTGCCTGATGATTAATGCTTTATTCACCGTTCACACGCTCACTCTTTGTCATTTCTTTAGTTCAATGCACAATTGTTTTTCCAGATCCAAATGTCTGAATGCATTTAAGTTGGATAAATGGAGTCACCTGCTTTACTTGTCACACATGCTCTTTGGAATAAATATAATATATAGGGACATAAGACTATTAAATAATCATTAACACATAAAATCGATTGGATTTAAATTAGCCTATCACCCAAATCAGAACAGAACAGTTCCTTCTGGTTTCTTTCTACCAATTAGTAACCCACGCAGACACAAGCAGTGTTCTGATTGTTTGTATGTCATTATGTTTCAAGCAATATCCAATTATGACATAGTTGTGTGGGCAACATTTCTCATGTATGCACATTGTTTTACTAGGTTTAATGAACATCATTTCTTATTACCCTCTTGCTAAAATTTGAATTTGCTTCCAATATCTCTGTCTTTAAAAGCCCTGAAAAATTGAATTGCTATATTATATTTTACATGGCAATTTCAACTTGACGTATTCCTTCAAATGAGACCACTGCATAAACAAGGAGGAACAAATTTCTAGTGTTTGGCAAATTTTGTTTAATTGTTGTTCCAAAATTGTCAATAATCCTGTCCTGTGTTCCCCTTTAATGCTTATTAACAGTTTAATGATGACTAACTTTGGGAAATTGATTTTTGAGAATTTTTTTTAAAGTTTCAAATGAACAAAAATTTATGAAAATTTCATTTGCATATTTTTTCACAATTATAATATGGATATTTATGAATTATTTATCTCTGCTTTCTGTTTCAGCTCCTTTGAAGCACCATCGTATCGAATTTAAAAGTTTTATTTGCAGCTCTGACATTAACACAAGAGCATCTGGCATGCAAAACAGTGAGGTCATTGCTAAGGAACAGTCCTTAGGAGAGTCGAACTCACGGAGAAAACTCAGAGAAAAGTGTAATCACAAGGTCCTCATTGCTCATGTCTTCTTAAGGTAGTGTCCAGAATAATATAGGACAGCTGGAAGGGAGAAACTACAACCACTGAGCTATTGAGCTATGGAGCTGCTGCTTCTTTTTTTTTTGTAGGGGTGAGGAGTTAGCATGTTATCTTTTAACTTTTATATATATTTTTTTATTTCAATAACTTTAGGGGAACAGGTGGATTTTAGTTACACGGCTGCTTTTTATTGTGTGGAAGGAGTCTGGGCCTTAGGTGTACCCATCATCCCTGGTAGTACACATTGTAACTGAAAGGTAACTTTTCATCTCTCTCCCCATTCCAAACCTTCCCCTTCTGAGTCTCCAGTGTTCATGATGCCATTCGGTCGGCCTTTGCAGACCTTTAGCTTAGCTCTCACTTACAGTGAGACCACGCCGTATTTAGTTTTCTGTTTCTGCATTAATTCACTTAGATGAATGGTCCCTAATTCCATCCAAGTTGCTGCAAAAGGCATAGTGTTGTTCTTTCTTATGGCTAAGTAGTATTCCACGGCATGCAGGCGTATGTATATACATCTGCCACATGTTCTTTATCTGCTGATCAGTTGATGGGCATTTAGGTTGAATCTGCATCATCGCAATTATGAATTGTACTGCTATAAACACACGGGTGCAGGTGTCTTTTTTGTGTAATGACCTCTCTTATTTTGAAGAGATTCCAAGTAGTAGGATTGCTAGATAGAATGGTAGATCTACTTTTAGTTCTTTGAGAAATCTCCATACTGATTTCCTTAGAGGCTGTACTAAATTACATCCCCATCAACAGTATATCAGTATTCTCCTTGTAATTCATCTATGCCATCGATTGTTTTCTTTTCTTTTTTCTTTTTCAAATCATGGCCATTCTGACTGGAGTCATGTGATATCTCGTTGTGGTTCTAGTTCGCACTTTCCTGATGATTAGTAATGTTAGCTTTTTTTAAATGATGGTTGTCCATTTGGGTATCTTCTATTGAGAGATGCCTGTTCATATTATTTGCCCACTTTTTAGTGAAGTTATTTGTTTTTTTTTTTCTTGCTAATTTATCTGAGCTCTTGATAGATTCTGGATGTTAGTTCTTTTTCAGATGTATCATTCGTGAATATTTTCTTCCATTCTCTAGGTTGCCTATTTACTCTGTTGACCATGTATTTTGCTGTGCAGAAGTTTTTTAGTTTAATCTGTATGCTTATGGAGAGACCATCCCTTTCCATGCTATATAATGTGGTGGTAACATGGCTACAGTCCTGATTTTTCAGCTCAGTTTTACTGTTTATTTAATAACTTGGTCATAGTTTCCTTACACCATTGTAGTAGGCCAACACCTCTGTGGCGGATATAACATTAAAAAGAGAATGGTAAGGTAACTTTTATCTCCCTGTGTATGCAACTATAGTATCTATTGATTGAATTACTTGTGGTAAGTGGCTTAGCCTCTGATCTTTAGTTTCTCTACCTCAATAATATTGATATAAGAATTTTCAAGATATTTAGCATTTAGGAATGATTGCCATCTAATGAGAAAATGTTTATGAAGTTGAGAGTTTTTTAAAGAAAATAATAGTCTTTCTTCAGGACATCACTAGAATCATTGTAAAATCTATTCTAGAATTACTATAAGTTTGATGTCTAATATACTTATCATTTCTGACAATGAATCCCATTAGACAAAAATGGAGAACTAGTGCTCATGCCATTTAATTAATGTTACTACCTTGAATATTGGTAATTGATTCAGACTCAATCACTTCGTCCTCTCATTTTAGAATTTGCAATGTAGAATAAATGCAGAAAAAGTCTAAGAATCATGAATGTAGTGACATAATATGTGCAATCTAAATAAAGGCATTTGCACTCACACCCCTAACTCTGCAGCCTTCTAAATATCTGTATTGCTTTTTCCCCTGAGTCCTGTTTGCTTATCTTCTCCTTTAAAACTGACAGCCACTTTCCTCATTGTATATTTCCATTTTTAATAAAGCTGACCTGAGTCAGAGCCAGGTTCAGGGTCACTTGTGTATAAAAGAAGAATAATTATTATGGTGTAATTATTAGTGTATATTTTCACTCATTTTTATAATAATATTGAGCTTCTTAGGGACACACAGAAGCAAACAAGTTTACGTTGCTCATTTCTGTACTGACGTTTCCTTTAACTTCTTGATTTATTCATCGTCTACTAATTATAAGACCTTGCACAAAAAATTTAGCTTTATATATCTTTTTCACTCATACTTAGGTTATATCACACGTAAGTTTTAACTCATGGATATTTATGATAGTCAAAAATGCCTATCTCAGTTTCCTCTGCTTAGCTCGAGAGACTTATATACATATATCTTCTTATGCATCCCACATGTCTTCAAAATCATCAAGTCAAACAAGTGAGCTTATCATTTTCTATCCTACCTCCCCAAGTTTGTTCTTTTTTCTAAGCCTACGTAACTCTCATCCTTTGGAAGAAAAAGCAGAAATTATTCTTGATACTAAGGTATAATATGACACAGACATAAGGTGTGTACTGGTTGGACTTGAAAAAAAGTTTGCTTTCTTTTCACAGACTATTAGAAAGTGATAATCCTAGCCAGGCTCGGTGGCTCAGCCTATAATCCCGCGCCTTGGGAGGCTGAGCCTGCGGGTTCAAGACCTGCCTGGGCAACTTGGTGACCTCATCTCTACAATAAATCAAAAAATTAGCCGGGCGTGGTAGCACACACCTGTAATTCCAGCTACTTGGAAGGTTGAGGTGGAAGGATCGCCAGAGCCCAGCAGGTCGAGGCTGCGGTGGCCGGGAGCGGCCACTGCACTCCAGTCTGGGTGACAGAGTGAGACTCCAACTCAAAAAAAAAAAAAAAGAAGGTGATAATCCTGGCCAAACTGGAACTTTTAGTTACACAGTTGCTCATAGACACAGGATCCATCCAGTTCTTAGGATGATCCCTTGCATTCCTACATCTAGTTGGTAATGGTGAAGACAAAGTGTAGAGGAAGCATAGACTTCTAAAAGTCCCCCACATTTCTTCTACTTAATTCCCATTGGCAAGAACTAAACACATCTTCTTTCACAGCTATAGTTTAAACTACGAGATTTATATTTTTATTTTTATTTGCAATTGCCTTCTGTACTCTCCATCTTTCCACTTAAAAGCAAGCTGAGATTAAAACTATAATACATTTCAAGGTACTCATATGTCTAACACAATATTTAGAATCCAAGGTTTAAAACTTGGGTGCATAAGTATGTGGCCATTTTTCCATTCTTTTATTGGTTCTACATTTATGATTTGTGTATCTACTAAACAGATAATTCTCTAGGAATAAAAGATGCATTAGTGAACAAGACAAATTTGTTCCTCATGGAGCTTATGCATTAAAGAATGGAAACGACATAAGCAAACAAGTGAATATAGGTCACCTGGCAAAGTTATAGATAAGGGTATGGAAGATAAAGAATGACAAAGCAGGAAGATTATTTTGTATAAGTTTTCCAGAGAAGTTATCATTGAATACGCGGCATTTAAATAAAGACTACTTGAAGGAAGAGTCAATGAACCACACAGATATCCCAGGGAAGATCATTCTCTGTAGAGTGAACAGCAGGTACAATGATTCTGAGAAAGAAACACACTTTTTAAAATTCATGCTACAATAAGGAGTTGGTGCATCGGAGCAGAATAATCCAGATAAAAGGTAAATAGACATGAGATCAGAGACCTAGAAAGGTCCTGATATTGTAGTATTGTGGGCCAGAGGAGAAGTATATAACTTAGAATCAGGTGAGAAAAAATATTAGAGAGTTTGAACAGAGGAGTAAGTTGATTCAACAAAGTTTAGAGAATTTGCATCGCATTGCAATGTATTTACATGATATTGCTGTGTGAAAATCAGATCATGGGAAGTAAAGACAGAAGAAGGAAGACTTTTATGAGGCTTTTGTAGTAACAGAGGTGAGAGATGATTGTGACTTGAGTGGAGTATTGGCAATAGAGGGGACAATATGGCCAAATTTTGCGTATTTTTGGAAAGCAGAGCCAAGGAACTTTGCCAGAAGACTGGAAACACATAGTAGCTGCGATTTGAATGAGGGAGGAGTCAATGATGGCTCTCTTAAAATATTTAGGCCTCTAAGTTAGTCATGGATACAGTTTACCAAATATTTCTGGTGTTCTTTGGACTAATAGAATGTCTTCACTTTTCTTAATTGATATATGGAAGTATTATACTCCATGCCCTTTATATTTAAATATAGACTCATGACTTTCTGTGGCCACTGAAATAAATAGAAGAGAAACGTGCAACCTTTTGGTGGCATCTTTAATTGTAAATATACAATTCACTAATTACTCTTTATTGACCTGCCAAAACTAGAAAAGTCACAGATGTTAGTTACTGCATCAGCCTGATTTCTTTAGTGATGACAACATGTGGCAGGGGCTTCAGCCTACTCCAAATTTGGCATGGCTTAAAAAAGAAAGATAACTCTTTTGTTTTAGGTCACTGAAATGGTAGAGTCTCTTTGTCACTAAAGCATAGCCTAGACCATTTGCAACTAATAAATCTGAGCAACTGGAAGAATGTGATCACTATTTACTAAGATTGGAAAGACCAAGGTAGAAAAAACAATTAGAAATTTGGTTGGAGAGATTGAATTGCATTTAAGTCTACTGAAAATCCAAGTCTAAATGCCGCATAGGCAATTGAGTAGAAGAGTGCAGAGTTCAAGGTAGAGATCTTGGCTCAAGATTAAAATTTGAAATCTATGAGAATTGGGTATTTAATACTAGATTGCATGAGATGAATAAATGAGTATAAACATGTAAGAATAGCAATTTAAAGATTATGACTGAGCATATAAACATTTTAAAGTAAGAGAGATACAGAGGAAGCACAAATGAAATCTAAAAAAGGATTTCCAGTAATGTAGAGTGAATGTGTCTCTGAAATTAAAAAAAGGAGAAGTTAAAATGGATGAAATAATCAATTTTGCTAAATGCTACCAAGAGTTTAAATATGAAGGAATGTGAAAATTTATAATTTTAACAATATAAAGATCATCAGCGACATTACAAGGGCCTTGTCCATGGGATGGTCAAGGAATGACTTGGCTAAAGTAGTTTCCAGGGAGTATAGGAAAAGAGGGATTGAAGATGGAAAGTTTAGATGAACTTAGGGAGTAATTGTGTTCTATATGTTATCTAAAAGATGGGAGCAGTATCTGAAATTGAATGTAGATCATGAAGATGTTTAGGACATAAAGGCTACTATAGCACTTGAAGTGTTGGAGAATGGACTAGCTGAAAGACAATATTAATAATGCAGGATAGAAGGGACAAAATTGCAGGAATTTTGTCAGTCAGCAGACAATAATGGTTGTGATTTAGTAGTTAAGTAGAAAGTTTGGCTTATTTTAATGCATGCACACTGAATCCCTAGTTAGTGGAAGAAGTTTAGCAAGCCCACATGTACCTTTATGGATTCTCGAAGGAATGTGAAACATACAGTTACAGATGCAGATAGGTGAGTATATATGAGGACGACTGTATGTGGAAGTTCTTATTTGATTGCTTTTTCTTCTCAGTTAAAATAGGAAGTGACATGATCAGTTTAGAGTGAGGATGTTGGAAATTTTAGAAGTGAGAAGATGCGAAAAAGCTACCTAGAGATATGGAAACATGAGTGAATAAAGGAAATAAAATCAGAATTTTCAACAGCACTTTGAAATGAATGATAATAAGTTAAAGTCAGAATGATCATCTGTTTTCCCTTTCATGCTGCTGTAGCAGAATACTTGGACTGGGAACTTATAAAGAATAGAAATTTATTTTTCATAGCTATGAGGACTGGAAAGTTCAAGATCAAGTTATTGGCAGATACCATATCTGGAGAGGGGCCTCGTCTCTGCTTCCAGGATGGTGCCTTAAATGTTGCACCTTTCAGAGGAGAGGAACACTGTGTCTAATATGGTAGGAGAGCCAAAAAGGGTGGACCTACTCCTGCAAGCCGTTTGTACAGCAGCATCAATCTTTTCACAAGGGCAAAACCCTCATTGCCCAAACACTCCCAGAAGGCTCCATCTCCCAACATTGTTGGTTTCGTGATTAAGATTTCAGCATATGAGTGTTGGGAGACACTTTTAGACCATAGCAACCATCACATTTGCATGCTTTTTGGCTAATCCAATTTCAACTTTATGGTACAGATGCAAGGTTCACGGAGAAATAAATGTAGCCAGCTTTCTAACATATTATTTTATTTTTTATCATGTATTATGAAGAGCAAAGAGGCTGGGGGGGAAGTGTCTGCAAGAGAATGAAAGAATCTAGCCTGTCTTACTAGGAAAGAGATGCCTTGAAACTTTGAAAGACATATTAGCTAGTAAAATCAATGGCTTGTTAGTCCAAGGTGGGTGACTGAATTGTTTAAAGTAGATTATTAGAGATAGTAGAGAAAAAATTTAATAGTTGATAGTCTGACAGTTGAAGGAGATGTACTACTAGTTATTACTTTTGATAATTCTTATTATTCTCATTACTATTGATAAAGAGAAGACGGAGAGTTCTGGCGATAGTGAAACATCACTTCCAACTTGCTCTTCAATCATGAATCCTTGCTAAAGAGAGAAAAATTACAAGTGTTAAATATATCATGATCACTCACTCCTTATAGTTAAACGTATTCATGGTCTATTTGCTTTCACAATTCCTCAATTCAATTCTCATTTTGTGAAAGTGATTGTTGTTGGGGGGAAAAAAAAAGCCCTGGGGAAGAAACTAATCTTTTTCATGCCTATTTAATTTTAAGCTCTATATGTTTTTAAGAGGAAGAAACCAACACACACAAAACAGCTATTTAAATTAATGAGCCCTGCTGACTATGGTCTAAATTCTTATAGCTAAATACGTAGTTTTTTGTTCATAAAAACTTGGAAATGATTGCACTCAGAAATGCTTGAAAATAAGTTGTTAAAATCGTAACATGAATATAATTTTCTCTTAAATCTGTTTATTTAAATTATAAAATATTTTCATATTTAAGCAGATGTATATTCTTTTTTTTAACAAGAAAACATTCTGGAAGAAGACATTTTCGTGTGGCTAGCACTTTTGTATTTAATGAGAACATAGAGCACACACTAAAATATAAGACTGAGTGAAATATGAGAGAATACATTTACTCAGTATGGAGGCAATTAAGTTTTCTGTTTTCTTTCATAACAAATAATTTAAGTAAAATTCTCAATGAAAACCATATTAACAGAGTGGAAAGAATAAAATGGACCTGGGATAAAATTGTGTCTTCAAATTCTTTTTTAGAGGACAATTTCTCTAATCCTTAATTTTTACCATTTACAATACAATAATCTTTCTTTCTCTTTCTTCCATGGTTTTTCTCTCACCCTTCCTCTCTCTCTCTCTTTCTCTCTCTCCCTCACTCTCTCCGTCCCTCTCTAAAAAAGCTTAACATTTTATAGAAAGCATAGCTTTAGGTACAATTGTATTTAATATTTTTAGGAATCTTCAATAAAAAAAATTTAAATGTACAATATTTAACTTAATTCTGTTTTGACTGTTGACCTTGAACCAGTCCTTACTCTACTAAATCTCAAACATTTTACTAAAAGTTTCTATATGTATATAGTCTCAAAAGGAATATACTTTTAATAAAAGTATTTGAGTCTGGCTTTTTTGCTTCACTATTTTGTTTGTTACTTCATTCATGTTGTTGCATATACTGTAGCTATTTTATGCTCTTGATTCATATTATTTCACTGAAGGTATTTGGCAAGTATTATCTACGCTTTCTGGTGTTAATAAGCTTTTGGGTAGCTTTAAATGGTTACGGATTATACATAGTGATGTATAAACATTCTTGTGCCTGTTTTACAAATGTATATACACACACAATTGACCCTTGAATAAAATGAGTTTGAACTGTATATCCCCACATACACACAGATTTTCTTCCAGTTCTGTCACCTCTGAAACAACAAGACCAACCCCTCTTCCTCTTCTTCTTCCACCTTCTCAACATGAAGATGAAAATGATGAAGACATTTATGATGATCCCCTTTCCCTTAATGAATAGCAAATATATATTCTCTACCTTATGATTTTCTTAATAGCATTCTATTTCCATATACTATATATCACGTGCAATATATGTGCTAATCAACTGTTTATGCTATCCATAAGGCTATGTATATTAAAAATGCGTGTTGTATTGAGTATGCAGATATCGCATTTCTTAAATATTGCCTCACTGCCATAAAAAATTATTGAAACAATATCCATTTTCTCAACCAGCATTTGAGAATCCCAGTTGCTCTGTATTTTTACCAACATTGAGATGTGAAATTATTTTAATGAGAGTACACTGAGGCCTAATGACATTGTATGCATATGCAAATTTCTGAAATCTATGCTTATTTATTGCTGAATTTTTCAATTCATGTGCTAATTCATACAGTCTCAATTATTGTTTCATTGTAGGTCTGAATGTCTCACTAAATATAGAGATCCAGTTTTTCCAGCATCATTTTTGAAATAACTATACATTCTCCTTTTTATTATTACATCACATTTGTCAAAAATCATTGAATCGATTTCTCAACTTCCTGTTCTGCCCTATAGTTTTTTGCTTTGTTTTGTTTTGTTTGTTTTGAGTTGGAGTCTCACTCTGTCACCCAGACTGGAGTGCAGTGGCCTCTCCCAGCCTCGACCTGCTGGGCTCCAGCGATCCTTCCCTCCTCAGCCTTCCGAGTAGCCAGAATTACAGGCACACGCTACCACACCCGGCTGATTTTTTTTATTAATTGTAGAGATGAGGTCTCGCCAACTTGCCCGGGCGGGTCTCGAACCCGCGGGCTCAGGCAATCCACTCACCTCAGTCTCTCGAAGCTCGGGATTACAGGCTGAGTCACCAAGCCCCGCTTGCCCTGTAGTTTTAATTGATTCTTCTTTTGTCATTACTACTCTTTCTTGATTATTATAGCTTATTCTCAGTATTTGGTAGTGTAAGTAAGTCAACTGTGCTTTTGTAGTTTTGTTCAAGATTGTTGTCTCTTCCAGGTCATTTTTTCACATGTTTTAAATGTGCTGATCATTAAAACAAAGCAAAACATAACAAAATTCCATGGAATGTCTCTGGTATGACACTGAACATAGAGGACAATTTAAAATGAATGATGTCTTAGCAAAATGGAGTCCTCAATTTATAAGCATTATATAACCCCTATTTATCTAGGACTTCTGGTCATTTTTTTTACTCACATTGTTCTGTGTAGATCTTCTAGTCATGAGAACAGATATTATTGCTTTATTCCAGATCTTAGAAGAGAATCATTCAATATTTCACCAATAAATATGATATCAATAAAGATGTCTTTTATTAAATTGAGAAAGTTTGTTTCTAGTCCTAGATTGCTGTTAAGGATTTTTAAAATCATGATTATTTGAATTTTGACTTTTTTAAGTTATAAAGAGAACATGCAAGGTTTAATCTTTCACGTTATTGAAGGTATGAATTGAATGGCTCAATTTTTTTTGAATATTGGACCTATCATATAACACTAGCATACAAAGGAGGAAACTCCAAAAACTGAATTTATAGATATATAAAATTGTGTACTTATTTCCATATGTTTAAACTTCAGTCACCTTTAAAATACTCTCCGTTTGATGCAATGCAGCTCTTGAGATGCTTTTTCCATAGCTCAAAAGTTTCTGAACTCGTCAATGTATATGCCTTTTAGTGTTTCTGTTTTTGATCCATCTCTTCCACATAAGCCATACTTTTCCCTTTGAGGACCTTATGCATCCAGGGAAGCAAACAAACAAAAGTCACTGTGGTGGGATGCAGTGAAGAGGGAGGGTGGGGCAGAACACTCAGCTCCGTGTAGGCAGGTGCACTCATTAAGTTGCCCTTCATGAAATAGACAAGTGCATTGAAAGAATCTCCGAAAAAAAAAACAAAAAATTAACTGAAGCTAAATGCAACCTCTCACAACTTTAGAAGGTACACTGATGCCAAAGGGTTCCTAGAACACTTACCTAGTGGGGAAAGCCTGCACTATGAGATGCCTGCTCTCCAAAAGATACTTATTTTGGGGGGGGTTCCCGCTCATAAACCTAACTCATGATTTTTTTATATGTTAAAAATTATATTTTCTAATCAACAATCTCCATAGACTTCTTATGCCAAATTCAGAAACACCAAAAATAGAGAGACCTATGCCTGGAATTTGGATCATAAAGATTTATATGTCTGATATTCTAAAATTTCCTAGATGTCTTGGAAATCTCCGACTTGGCTGACATAAGAAAACAACTACCCTTCACTGAGTGATTATGTCAAAGGTATTATTTGATATATATAGCTCTCCAAAGACAAAGCTTGTGTTTATCAACATCCATTTTGTCTCTTCTCTTTGACTCCAGACAATAGGTTGGGTCCAGGCACCTGTTAGAAGTGATTTTGTGTACTCCCCCAAATTTGAATCATGGTAAAAGTATAAGGGCAAGAACTAAGGAAACATGTAAAATTGTATCTTGAAGGTGTTGGACCAAAGAGAATAAAACACTAAGCTAGATATGGAAGGTTTTATTAATTGAAAACACTCCCTTTTGGATTGGTTTAGCAAACTTCAAGGGTATACAAATTAACTTGGGCTATGCTAGCAGGATGACATTTTGCTGTTTGACCTCAGTGTATTAGGTAGTGGTGTCAGAACTGACTTTATTATAGAGCACTGAGAAAGGGATTCAAAGGAGGCATATAAAGCTGCTAAAATATATTTGCAAACTAAAGAATCCACAGCTGATTGCTTTCTGCGAGTGACTGAAGGACTGTTCCTATCTTAAGGCCATGAGGAATTCATCGATGAGGAGGTTCTGAGACCTTTGAGAAATTCTGTGATGGCTGCCTTCTATAGGTTAGGGTTAACAATAGAAATGCTTCCTTTAACTGAATTCCTTAATATCATACGGGATTGTGAAATTTCAGAATAGCCAAAGCTAAGTAGTGACTTTGAACCCAAAAAGGCAAGGCAGACGTAAGTATCAATGCAGGCAGCAAGGCTGGAAGAGCCATCAGAATTTGACCTGCAGAGTTCTGAAATTCTCGCTAACACATAATAATGTTTCTAGGGGTAAGATGAATTGAATAGTTCGAGTATCATATTACCTGAAATTACTGGGGTGTAACCAAGAACAATTAAAATCTGGTGATCCAAGGTTAAAATCAGCTGTTACAATGAAAAAAAATTATTTCTCACCATTTCCAATCTATGTTCTTAAATTTATAACCTGTGGATTAAAGCGGAGTTCAAGTGCTTTTCAGAAAGAAGACTCTAATGTCAAATTATACATATATAAGTAGTAATTCCCCCAAATTCTTCCCCAGATGAACTTGTCTTTTTTACAAATATTCATATAATAGGGAAATTAGAATAACTAGATTTTTTGAGGGCTATTGAATACAGAGCCTGAGCTGACACTGAATCTAGGGTGTGCAAAATATACTCACCACTGTATTAAGAGCTTATGGAGACTAGATGATAACCAAGTCCTGACCCAAGTGCATCTCATAAATGTTCCAATGTTATTATCTGATCCTAAATGTATAACTGAAATAAATATGCTTAGAAGCTGACAGAGTCCTACAGAAGGCAGTCATCACGGAGTTTCTAAAAGGTGTCAGAATCTCCTCATCAATAATCCCTCATGGTCTTAAGATAGTAACTGTCCTAAAGTCACTCCCAGAAAGCAATCAGCTAGTTAATTCTTTAGTTTGTAAATATATTTTAGCAGCTTTGTATGCTTTGAATGCCTTTCTCAGTGCTCTATAATAAAGTCAGTTCTGGCACCACTATCTAATCTACAGATGTCAAACAGCAAAATGTCATCCTGCTCACATAATCCAAGCAACTGTGTATACCCCTGAAGTATGTTAAGCCAATCCATAAGGAAGTGTTTTCAATTAACAAAACCTTCCATATCTAGCTTAGTGTTTTATTCTCTTTGGTCCAATATCTTCAAGAAACAATTTTACCGTTTCCTTAGTTCCTGCAGTTATACTTTCATCATGATTCAAATTTGGGGGAGTACACAAAATCACTTCTAACAGGTGCCTGAGTTAGTTGGAATATGGACCTAACCTACTGTCTGGAGTCAAAGAGAAGAGAGAAGATAGATATTGATAAACACAAGCATCGTCTTTGGAGAATCATATATCAAGCAATGCCTTGACATAATCACCCAAGGAAGTGATAGTTGTTTTCTTATATCAGCAGGGTCAGAGATTGCCCATTGATAATGGGCTCAAAATATATCTGTTTCTGTGTTACATGTTAGTTTTCACCACAGAGAGGCATTCAACAAGGTAGTTTAGATGACTTGTAATGAGGATGTCATTCAATCAGTTTCTTTAGTGCCCTGGGGGACTTACACAGTGGAGTGAGTCTTTATCAGAGTGGTAACTGGGTTAGTAAATTTTATTCTGGTAAATTTTATTTTGCCAGAATATCACTAGACTACAAAACCCAAGTAACATTTTCAAACTCATTAAAACCATCCTTATTAAAACCATCCTTGGCTTCACAGCAATTTGGATGGATTTAAAGCCGATCATTCTCGGAGATTTATCACAGAAACAAAGAACAGAGTACCATATGTTCTCACTCATAAGCGGCCCTTGAATAATTATAATACTCTAAGAAGGGGATTGGCAGTAGTGAGAAACTGTCAGGAGAGAGGGGTGGGATTGGCAGTTGAGGGAAACTGCCAGGGGATGGAGGGGCTTGCCTCATCAACAAGGGTTCCTGCATAATCAACGTTTGTAGACCTAACCCTGAATTGTATCCCACATCTTTATAATAAAATAAATTATCCTTAGTAAGATAGATAAGCCGATACTTTGATATCTGGGTTCCAACACTTTCTAAAATCTTATTTTAATTGAGGAAAAGCAAGATAATGTTACAAATTACTAAATATTATTTTGTTAATTTGTTGATGTTTTTGAATACTTAAATAATGCCTCCTTTGGGGATAAGCTTAGTGTCTTCTTGACAATATTTCTAAATAACATGATAATCTGAATAATTTATTTTACTTGGTCAATAAGAACAGGTTTACCAGTTTTGTTATCTATTACTATTATTAAATTCACAGACAAAAATTCCTACATGGAGGTAGTTCATTTTTTAAGTAAAAGATAAACAGACAAAGAAAACTGGATGGCATGACATGGGAAAGGAGATAAGACAATCAATGATCACATTATATTTCTGTGGTCTTTGCTGTGGACAATTGGAACTTGATTCAGCTGAGGAGTCACTCCAGAACTGGGTGAGAGAAGCCTTAGAATTCTCAGTTCCAGAGATTTAGTCAACATTTCCTGTTTTCAAATGTTCAAATGCAAAACATTTTCTGGTTATGCCATGTGCAGTTAATTGTGATAGCAACACCATGAAGCTAGAAGATACATTACATTCTATAGTGTATCTGTTGTACCATTCAAATCCCCTCTGTCCTACATAAGGCCCTAAATATCACAGAACTATCAAAGTCATGGTCAACCACAAAATTTATAAGAACTTAATACACAAGAGATAGCATAACAAGCTACAGTTCCTTCTGCTACAAAAGGTCAAAGTCAGGAATTTGCTTTTCATACCACCATCTAGCTGAGATTTTCTTTACACTCTGTCAGGACTTCAACAGATCTAGGTTGCTCAGTGGATGAAATACAACAGGCATTATGTCCAAAGGATTGGGAGTCATTACTTTACACTTCTCAGTCTGCGATTGCTGTACTTGTCTGATTACTATAATCACTAGGCATGGAAACATCAAGAGATTAATCTCTTTGTGTTCCATATGTACTATTTATTGTTCTATCATTAGCTCTTTTGGTTACTTAGAGTCAATTGCTCCATTTATATCTTAACTCATTTGTGTGTGTGTGTGTGTGTGTGTGTGTGTGTGTGTGTTTAGTCCTCTGGCAAATTATATAGCTCAAATGGCTTCATGATAGTGATATCTTCAGGTTTAGTGAAACACATACCATGTCCCCTTGTAAAAGAAGTGCTCTTCTAGTATCAAATGCTTCCAATTCATCCTCATTTACAGTGCCAGATGCATAAATTTTGCAAGACTTGAGGAAAAGATTAGGTGAGGTGTCTACCGTTTGCTTACTCTTTGGTACAGCTGCTTATATAGATTGTTGGTACGGTAATATATTACATCTAAGAGAACAGCATCTCATGTTTTAGTGAGTTAAGCAAGTGATTCAAATTATTTTAAATAAAACATGCAATCATTCTATTTTTTCAGCTACTTTCAGGAATATAGTACATGAGAAGAAAGGTGGTTCCCATGGCCAGGTACTCAACGTCTCACCTCCTTTAATAGAAAATGGTCTTGAACAGCAGCCAATTCATTTAGAATCCATGTTATTATACTAAGCCACCCATAAGCTTTCAGATGGTTGCACAAGCAGGCACACTGCAAACAGGGTAGACATATTTACATCAATAATACATATAAACTCTGATTTAAAAAAAGACTGACCCTTCAAAGCGTTTCATTATGTGGAAAAAATGAGGGCTACTTGAATATTCAGCATTAGCAAAGATGATAGCTGCATTAGCCTTAGTGAAAAGTTGACTATCTTTGCGTCCAATGCTTCAAGGCCAGGTTTAAAATATTTCATTAGAAGGTGTATTTGCCTCTTATTCTGAATTGATAATTATCACTAGGTGAGACATTCCATTTAAAAGTAATTGCATCACATTTTAGAGTTCATGATAGCTGAGTAGCTCAAGCATACTAAATTTTATTTTCACATATATGAAATAGAATATTGTCATTTCAAAGAAAAGAACTAATATGAGTTAGCCTTTTTCTAAAACAAAAAGATGCTAAATCTGTTCTGATGTGTACATTGTTAAAATATGAAAACATTCTCACATGAACTAAAGAAAAATTCAGTGAGAATATTGTATGAAACTGTGGAAAGAAGTCTATACTTTTTATTAGTAGAATTCATAACATCAGGACACAGTGCACAAATAATAGAAAAGGTTATTTTCATTTCAGACATTTAGAGACCATTAACTTCTAGGATATACAAAATGCCAAGACCCTGATCAAAGCAAACTAAAATAAATTATTGAGTAAGTATGTCTATGGACAAATGGTATAAGGAAAATGTGGTTTAAAATAAGAAAGAAATTGAAAAATCATTCTTACTAAATATTGCCCTTTATCTCAAATAAAATACCTTCATGTGTTGACAAAGGGCAACATTGACTGATACATTCTCCCATGGTTTATATGTCACTATCTAAGTCTGTCAATCAGTTCATACTCATCAACTACCAACAAAATTGGAGTTTCTGCACTCTATTGACCTTTTTGCCCCAAATACCGTGGTTTGTTTTTTATCATTGATGTTTTTTATCATGATGGGAAATTTGCTAAGCCTGAGAAAAATGATAGATGGTGCTTACGTCTTCTCATTTATTCTCAAGATCAATCCCTAGCTTTTGAATTCTTATTTTTTGAGCCCTTTTAACAAGAGTCACCAATGTATATTTTCAGATATGCAAGTTATACACCAAAGCATGCAGGGATTCTGATTGAGTACCTGTTGTGAATTAGATACTGTGCTAGATATCAGTAAACAAAACAAAAGTGCAATATTCTGGAGCTATAATATGTAATATGTGACCAGTGACAACGTGAGACAAAAAATAAAATAAAAAATATAAATCAAGGTAAAGAATGTCTACGGTGCTGGGATGACAAAGAGAATGGTTACTTTAGATCACTAACTTAGTGTGAGCCTTATTGACAAGGTGATACTTGAGAGAATGTTTGGAGGAATTATGAGATCACCTTTTAGAAGCAAAGGAAATAGCAAATACAGAAGATGGCGAGGCAAAAATTATGTCTGATATATTTAAGAAACCACAAGGAAGGCAAGAAATCAAAGGAGAGCATAGTAGTACCTGAGAGAAGATAAGAGTATCAGAGTGGTAATGTAAAAAAAGAAAAGAAACATTTAGTGGCTAAATATGTTTTGAAAGATCTGCAATCATATGCTCTTTCCAAAGAGTCACAGTTTTATCATGAAATTAGAGACTCAAGAATTCCTGTAGCAAACAATATCTGTTAAGCACTTTAAAATCCAATTGTTCCCAAAGGTACCTGACCCAATTCCAGGCATTTTTCTTTCCCTGTACGTGTGATTCATTACATCTTAAACTTTTCTCTTCATGCTCCCTGAGGCCCTCATTCCTTACTGCTCTCTAAAGATGGTTCAGTCTCAGTTTGATTCCTGAATCCTTTTGGTTGATGAACAAGTGCAATGTGGAGAAAATGGATACAGCCCAGAAGAGACATAAACGATTGGTTTCAGTACTTCATTCCTACCCCCACCCCCAAGAATTCTTGTCTACAGTGATAGATGCTGTGAGATTCTAGATATTGGAAGAAAGTTTTCTTGCCCATAGGAGGCTTATTATTCCCTGGGAACGAAGGAAACACTCCTGCTCATCTTTGTGAACTTGTAGGTGTATCCTCACCCCCAACGTATATTAGAGGAGATGATGTTTATGTAAGTATTGAAAAGTCTCAAAAAGTAGGTTAGAAAAGGGATCTCCATTCCCCAGGCCACGGACCAGTATCGGTCGCTGGCCTGTTAGGAACCCAGTCCCACAGCAGGAGATGAGCAGTGGACCAGCCAGCTCCTTCTGCTGTCAGATCAGCAGGGGCATTGGATTCTCATAGGAGTGGGAACCTTATGAACTGAGCATGCAAGGGATCTAGCTGGTGCGTTCCTTGTGAGAACCCAATGCCTGATGATGTGAGGGGGAACTGAGGCAGTGATTAGCCAGTGAGGTTTGACAGCACCTCTGCTCCTACTCCATGGGAAGCTTGTCTTCCACTGAACCGATCCCTGGTGCCAGAAAGGTTGGTGACCACTCGGCTAGAAGATCAAGTCTGGGAAAAAAAAATTGGAACAAAAGAAAATATATATTTGCTTGAGAACTCTGAAGCCTTTTGTTATTCTTATTAATAATATTGGAGAAGAAATCACTGTAGCAACATAAGCACAAATATAAATTCTTAGTAAACCATGACATGATGCAATCTAAATATAATATCAATTGGGGATTTAAAAAGGTGGACAACGAGAGTAATCATTAACAGATATCGGGTGGCATCCAGAGTCTTATTAAAATCCCATACCTGGCCAGGTGCGATGACTCGCTCCTATGATCTCAGTGTTTTAGGAGACTGAGGTGAGAGGTTTGCCTGAGCCCAGGAGTTCAAAGACTGACCTGGGCAACTTGGTGAGAACTTGTCTCCACAATAGATTAAAAAAAAAACAAAAAAATTAGCCAGGCATGATGGCGCATACTGTAGTCTCAGCTACTTGGAAGGATAAGGCAGAAGAATCACCTGAGCCTAGCAAGTCAAAGCTGTGGTAGGCATGATCGTGCCCCTGCACTCCAGTCTGGGCAAAAGGGTGAGACCCCAACACAAAAAAATAAATAAATGAAAGATGGAAATAAAGAAAGAAGGAAAGAAACAAAAACAGAAAAAGGAAAAGAACGAGGGAGAGAAAGAGAGAAAAAAAATCTTAAACCCAAGGGAATGGTGGGAATTCTAAGGCAATTAGGGCAAGTGGTGGGAGGGGAAACTAATCTGCGTTTTCTTGCAGGCATAGCTAGAGTTGTCCGCAAGATAATAGCCAGCAAGAGGAACATTCAGGCCAAGAAGCCACAATGTATTTCAGGTCTCAAAATATTAATATTTAGCTTAGGAACTGCAAACTCCTTGGTATAGATAAAGCGAAGAAAGAGTATGAAATCAGTTTATACAGAGATTTCCAATTGTGGCTGCACAATTGCAATTAAATATACATATATAGTGCACAGAAATAGGTATGTGTATTTATTTAGGTTTGGGTGGAATATTATTGTTGCTGTTTTTTACGGCTCTCAAGATAATTCTATTATTCACTAACTAATGAGAACTATTGGGCTAGAGAGAAAGACCAGGACCATTTGTGAAAAGTCTTGGGTGAAAATGCAGACATTTTGAACTTAAGCTAAAAGTTCTAGGGAAGCCATGTAAAGCTATAATTGGATAAATTATTCTTACTGGGATGTGAAGTTTGGATTATAATAGTTTTAGCCTTTCTGTAAGGATATTAGGAGAGAAATAATGAAGGTGCAAAGTTACGCCCCTCTTGCAATGGAAATGTAGAAGCGGAAGAAATGTGAAAAGTAATTAGTAGCAAGGTGGATTTACCTAGGAACCCTGGAGCTTTGCAATATGTTTAGTGAATAATTCTTAATTCAAAGTTTACATAATAATAGTCACTGCACAGGTAATTAAAATGCCCTGAAATCTTACATCTCATATATGAAAGAAATTGTATAGCGTTCTTCTCTAATTTTATAGTAATCTGAGAAATTTTTGACATCACCAGGTTGCTACACTAAAAAAAAAATCATTGAAAATTAAATTAATCATGCTGGAAAAAAGTGAAAAATCTTTTATTCTATCTATAGAAAATTATATGACAAAATTTTTGTCATGTAAAAGGCAATGGAAGACTTAGAGTTTGCAAAGCATAGCAAAAAAAATCACACAGGTGTGCAAAAGGGTAATTGAAAAATAATTATATCTTTTTGGATGTTACAAAAACCTTTTTTTTTTTCTTCTTGGAGTGGAATATCACTTCGTCGGCCAGGCTGGAGTGCCACAACTTCAACCTACTGGGCCCCGGTGATCTGTTGCCTCAGCCTTCCAAGTAGCCAGAACTACAAGTGCGTGCTACCACACCTGGGTAGTTTTTTTTTTTTTTTTTATTGATCAGTATTTTTTATTATGGTTTTGTGGGGTACAGTCCTAACTCCAGTCAGAATGGCAATTATCAACAACTCAAAAAATAACAGCTGCTGGAGAGGGTGTAGCTTTTTTTATTTATTGTAGAGAGGAGGTCTCACCATGTTGCCCAGGCTGGTCTCAAACCCTCAGTCAGGCAATCCTCTCTCCTCGGCCTCCCAAAGTGCTGAGATTACAGACTTAAGCCACTGTATCAAACCCTGACTTAAACCCAGTCTTAAACTCAGACTTAAACCCTGCATTAAAAACATTGTTTTTTGTATTTGTCAACTTTTAAAACATTGTGCTTATGATTTAATTTGTCTTTGTAAATAAATTTTCACTCGTATAACTAATGTTATGCATTTATTTTTCTGAAAAAGAGCTTCTAAAATGGTGGAAACTCAGGCCTAACAAGGCTGGGATTTATCCTGATCACAGAGAATCCATGAGGCAGACTGACTGTATATTTTATGTGGAAAGATCAAATTTCATCCATTTCATGAGATAAAATGATGATTCAGCTGAGAATACATGTTTTTATTCAGACAATCTGTGCTCAGTTTTAAAGTAACTATTACACCTTTGAACATACAAATCCTAGAAAGACAGTGAGACATAAGAGATCAGATCATTGAAACACAGGCTGTTACAAGTTTGAACACATGATTTGAATTGTCTGATCATGTTGTTATTCACAGATTATGACATGTCTTGACATTCCAGACTCTTCTAAAACCTCAGTCCGTGTAAAATAAATTCAGCAAGACCTCTTCTGTAAATCTGTATTTTGTAAGCTGAAGCCTAAAGCATAATTATCATTGGAAATTTAGCAGTACCCATGTTATTTAGTTAAAAAAAAACAACAGCAAAAAAACTAAAGACTATAATGAAAAGCAAATACTCATTTACTCAATTTACTTTTAATTTTTTCTCTCTTTTTTTTTTTGGTAATGTATTCATTGTGTGAGAAACCTAATCATTGAAAGCATTAGGCATGAAAGCTGGTCGACTTCAGTTCTGCGTATTAGGAAGAAGGCATAGCAGGGCTGCTGATGACTATATCTAGGAATAGCCATTTGGAAATTAACTAATTAAAGATTTCATTTGCACTTCTCTAGAAAAAGCTGTTTTCACTTTAAGTAGTTATACAGTTCTGAGTTAGAAATTAATTTGGAGAAACTAGGTGGTTAACCCAAATTTGAACAGTTAAAATTGTACACATATAAGATATAATGATAATGTGATAAATATAGTCAGTCATGGTTATGAATTGAAAATGCTATACTGCACGCTTGCGTGCTGAACCAGATATAATCTATGTAATGTCCTTTAATAGTAATGTCACACTGTTGGTTGAATTGCTATCGTGAATTTTAACATTAAACATATCTCCAAAAATCTTAAAATATTTTACAAATCGAATAATATGTCTCATGTAAATTTTATGACTTTTTTATTTCTAAGTTTCTTTTTTATTTTACATAAGCAAACATTTACTGAACTGCAACTTCAGACTTAGATGATCAGATGATCATCTTGGTTGGAAGTAGTTTGTGCATTAAGATGTTCAAGAATTATACTTGAATTTGATGCTAAAAGTTATGGGGTGGTATAAAGGAACATTCTTTTTTACCCTGATAATGTTTTTCCTTAAAGTCTATTTAATCTGATAGTAAGAGTTTTGCTACTTTTCATTTGATGTTCTTATATTTGAAATTCATTTTTATGCAATTAGAAAACCATGTTTAAAAATGAAAAACATTTTAAAAAATATTTAAAAAAAGAATAAGAGAGAAAAAGGCAAGACAATTAGAAGACCAGCCAAAAACCTTCATCATCCAAACAATAGTTTCAGAAAAAAAAAAACAAAAAAAAAAACACTAGGGTAAAAAAGAGAAAAATTAAAGAAATAATGCAAGAAAATTTCCCAACACTGAGGAGATAAGTTTCCAAATTGAAAAAGCTCAAGAATAATGAATAAAAATAGGCTCACACCTAGGCATATTATCATGAACTTTCAGAAAACTAGTAACAAAAAAAGATTATTAAATTTTTAGGAGAAAGTATTCATTCAACGGATCAAGAATCAGAAGGGACATCGGATCTCTCTCCAGCAATACTACAAGCTAGAAAATAAGGGAACATGCCTTCAAAATTCTTACTTAAGAAGTTCTATCAAGAGTTTTACTGAAGTTATAAATAAAATATGAGAGTACACTAAAAATCATTTTCATACATGCACATTAAAAAAAATTCTTCCAGGTATATTTTCCTGGGTGCTCCAGCTATACAAGAAAATAAAATAAGAGAGAAAAACATATGGAATCCTGGAAACAGGAGATATCTGTAAGGAAGAAGTGAAGGGACTCACATAAGACAGCTGTCCTAGATAACAGCAGTCTAGGCTGGAGCATGTCAGAATGAAAAGAGTTCAAAGTGGTTTGGTTTTGGGGAGTGGGAAAAAGGAAGGTATTGGAGAGATTGCTTTATTTTATAAGTCCAGGAAAACTAGCTATTTGCTTCTTTATTAATGTGAACATTTGATAAAAATGTAAACTTATAAAGAAAACAATGAAATTGTCATGTCAATTAGAAAAAAATTTAAAAATAACAATTTTCTACCACAACCAATTTAATTCTATGAACATTAAGATCTTTAGATTTATAACATTTTAGATGCAAGCATTTTAAATTCAACCTTTCCAATAATACCTTTTTTCTTTGCTACTTTTAATTCTTTTAATAGTGTATCATTTCTTCCTTTCCTTTTTTCTTTCTACTGCTTAAAATAACATGATAACCTTAATGTTAGCATTAATAATAGATAACAGTGGAGCATACTGTGCACAGAGCATGATGCCAAGAAAAGGGATAGATTAAATAATTTAATTATTAGAATAACTTTGTAAAATACACACTATTGCTATCTCATTCTCATTTTGCAGATGAGACAAGAATAATGTTCAGGGCTAAACTATCCCTATAAAACATCTCAAAAGGATCAAGCTGCACTCTAAGCAATGTAGTTGCCTGCTAGAAAAAAAAAAAGTAAGGAAAAAACTGTCATTCTTTCATAAAAGACAATTCAATTTAAATATTAAACAACATACTATTAACAATATCCACCATCAAATCATACATTACTAGATATAAAAAAACAAAAATTTTGACCTGTGACCCAAAGAAAGAAATTAGTATTTAGAGATTTTCCCTTTCCTTCTTCAGGTGGTTTTGTTTCATTTTGCTGGATGTTTATTCTGCTTTTGTTTCACTGAGTTTCTTAAATGTGTGAGTAAAAAGCATTGATCATTGGCCAGGAGTGGTGGCTCAAGCCTGCAATCCCAGCACTTTGGGAGGCTAAGGCGAGTGGATTGCCTGAGCCCACGGGTTCGAGACCAGCCCAGACAACTTGGTGAGACCTCATCACTACAATAAATCAAAAAAGTAGCTGGGCATGGTAGCACACACCTAAAGTTCTGCTCCTTGGAAGACTGAGGTGGAAGGATCGCCTGAGCCCAAGCAGATTGATGCTGGGGTGGCTGTGTGAGTACCCCTTGCATTCCAGCCTGGGTGACAGAGTGAGATTTTAACTCAAAAAAAATTGATCATTTAAAAAAAATATAATTATCTTTTCAAATATTGATTTTACTCTGTTTTAATCTCTCTATGCTTTTTTGAGACTTCAGTCAATGTTTATTTAATCATAATATATTTATTTGTTCTAATTATTATTTTTCTCATTTTGACAATTTCTCATTTTGATATTGATTCATTTGAAGTTTATTAACCTAGTCATCTTCTGTGTTCAGTTTGCTGTTTGTTGAATGCAACCAGTTAACTAAAAAGTACAATAACTAAAATTACAAAAGCATTGGAACTGTACACGTCAGCAATTAGAAGAAAAATAAGTAAAACTGAACATATATTGATAGAAATGATGCAAACTGATGAACAGAGAGGGAAAAAATGAAGAAAAATATAAAGCACCTCAAGGAAATGTGGGAAGTACATCAATATATGCAATATACACATATTAGAAAAAACAGAAGCAAAAGGAAAAAATGTTTAAAAAATAATGACTGCTATGATTAGGAAGATGCCAGGGTCTTTCTTTCTTTCTTTCTTTCTGTCTTTCTTTCTTTCTTTCTTTCTTTCTTTCTTTCTTTCTTCCTTCCTTCCTTCCTTCCTTCTCTCCCTCCCTCCCTCTCTCCCTCCCTTCTTTCTTTCTTTCTTTTGTGGCTATAATGTAAGGGGTTATGCTTTTTATCTGGTTCTCTGTCTAATTATTACTGGTGTATAGAACTGCCACTGTCTTTTGCAGGTTAATTTTGTACCTTGAAACTTTACCAAAGTCATTTATCACTGCAAGGAGGTTTTTGATGAACTCTCTTGGGTTTTCAAGGCATCATATTGCCCTCAAAGAGGGAAGACCTAAACTCCTCTTTTCCTGTTTGGATACCCCTGATTTCCCTCTCTTGTCTGATTACTCTAGCAAGGAATTCTACCACTATATTGAACAGGAAGGGTAAGCGTGGGCAACTTGTCTTGTTCTCGTTTTCGGGGGGATGCTTCTAACTTCTGCCCATTGAGGAAAATATGGGCTGTGGGTTTATCATAGATGGCTCTTCTCTTTTGAGAAATGTAGCTAGGTGTCCAAGGGTATTTATCAAGAAGATATGTTGGATTTTGTCAAAAGCTTTTTCTGTGTCTGATATAATCATGTGGTTCTTATTTTTACATCTGCTAATGTTTTGAACTGTCTGTCATCTTGCAAATGTTGAACCAACTCTGCATCCCAGGAATGATACCTACTTGGTCAAGGTGGATGAATCTTGAGATGTGCTGTTGGATTCAATTTACTAGGATCTTGTTGAGAATGTTTGCATCTATGTTCATCAAGGAGGCTGACCTGTAATTCTCATTCCTTGTTGGGTCTTTATCAGGTTTTGGTATCAGGGTGATGTTAGCTTCATAAAATGATCTGGGGAGAGTTCCATCTTTCTCGATTACCTGGAATATTTTTGATATGATTAGTATCTGCTCCTCCATGTATGTTTTGTTGAATTCTCCTGGAAAGCCATCTGGTCCAGGGCTTTCTTTATTGCAGGTAGATTTCTTATGACAAAGTTGATTTCTTGAATTGTTATTGTTATTGGTACAATTTCTTCTTGTTTTAATGTTGGAAAGTTGTGTGATGTCAGTATGTTCTCCATTTTTTTTTCAGACTATCAAGTTTATTTCTATACAGTGGTGCATAGTAATTCTTTCATAATCTTTTGAATTTCTTCTGGGTCAGTTGTGACTACCTTTGGCATTTCTAACTGCATTTATTTGGGTTTTCTCTATCTTTTTCCTACTACAAAACACTGGTCAAATAAATCAAAGAAGACACAAACAAATGGGAAAACAGTCCATTCTCATGGATTGTATTGTCAAGAAGTCCATCATACCCAAGATAACCTATAGATTCAATGCAATACTTGTCAAATAACCAATATCAATCTTCCCAGTCCTAGAAATGACAATACAGAAATTCATATTGAAGCAAAAAAGAGCATGAATAGCCAAAACAATCCTCAACAAAGGGAGCAAAACTAGAGGTATCATACCTCCAGATATTAAATTATACTGAAGGCTACAGTAGCCAAAATAGCCTGGTACTGGTACAAGTTTAGGCATATAGACCATTGAAACAGGAAGCAAAAACTCAGTCTCTCAACCAACTCATCTTTTACAAAGCAATCAATAACAACCACTGGGGAGAGGAGACCTTACTTAGCAAATAGTGCTGGGAAAATTGGCTGACCACATGCAGAATACTAAAATAGGAGCCATATACAAAAATCAACTCCAAAAGTATCAAAGACGTAAATATAAAACTTCAAACTATAAGAATCTTAGAAGAAAAGCAGGAAACACCCTTCTGCACACTGGAATAGGCAACCGATTCTTGATCAAATCCACAAAAGTATATGACATACAAGCTATGACAGAAAAGCAAGACCTCATCAAACTGAAAAGCTTTTGCACAGAAAAAGAAACCAACAAGAAAGTGGGGACACATCCTATAGAATGGAAAAATATATATATTTGCTAACTGTGTATCTGACAAAGGGCAAACATCCAGGATCTACAAGGAACCCATATGAGCTGAAAAGTCAAAAACAAATAGCCCAATTAAAAAATGGGCAGAGGAGATGAATAGACATTTCTCAAAAGAAAGTATGTAAGCAGCAAACAGATACATGAAAAAATGCTCGGTCTCACTAATCATCAGAGAACTGCAAGTCAAAGCCACACTGAGATACCAACTTACCCCTGTAAGGATGGCCATCATTCATAAATCAAAAAACAATAGATGCTGACACTGGTGAGAAGAAAAGGGGACACTTCTACATTGTTGGTGGGAGTGCAAACTAGTTCAGCCTCTACAGAAAATAGTGTGGCGAAATCTAAAGGAACTAGTAATTGACCTATGATATGATCTAGCAATTGCTCTCCTGTGAATATACCCAGAGAAACATAAATATTTCTACCAAAAAGACACCCCCCCACACGTTTATTGTCACACTATTCACAATAACAAAAACATGGAGCCAACCCTATTGTCCATCAAAAGTAGACTGGACAAAGAAAAGGTGGTAAAGATACATAAAAATGTACATATACATGATGGAATACTATGCAGTCACAAGGAAGGACAATGATGAACTTCTTAGCAAATTGGATGGGATCGAAGACAATCATTCTTAGCAGCCTATCACAGAAACAAAAAACTGAATACCACATGTCAGGGAGGGAGGAAAAGGTTGGAGGACATGTGACAACAACACAACGAGTAACGATCCTAAACCAGAAAAAGTGAGGACTAGTTGGAGGCCCAAACTTTAGCTGCATATACTTTACTTAGGTGCCTAATCCTTACTTATACCTCACATCTTAATAATAAAAAATAATATAATGACTGAACACTTTCCAATTTTACTGAAAAACAATAACCTACAAATCCAGAAAGCTCAACAAACTGCAAGACACAAAGAATTTCACAAACAGACCAATCATAGTAGAAAGGCTGAAAGTCAAAGACCAGGAGAAAAATCTTAAACACAACAAGAAAACAACAACATACTACTTACAAAGAAACCGCGATAAGATTAACAGCTGATTTCTCGACAGTAAAGATGCAGGCCAGAAAGCCTAGGATAAGGTATTTATATTGCAAAACAAACTATCAAACAAAGAAAAAACAAACAACAGCAACAACAACAAAATACCTCTTTTAACCAAGAATTTAATATATAGCAAATCTGAAAATGAAATATTTCCAAGGTGAACAAAAAGTAACTAAATGTGTTGCTAACAAATTCTGCTTCATAAGGAAAACTAGAAGAAGTTATAAAAGCTGAAATCAAGAGACAATGAATGATACAAATCTGCATTTTTAAAAGTAAATAAAATATAATCACATAATTTTAAAAGAGAATTTATTTTTCCTTTATTTTTAAAACTTATTTGATAATAAAATAAAATAATTTATACATTCTTTATTATTGCTTAAGGAAATGCAATCTATGTGCAACTTATTCGTAACTAACAGCATAAATATGATGTATGTGAGTAGAGTTGTATAGTCTAAAGAAATGACTAGAGATAAAAGTGCACTGTTATATGCTGAAGGTAAAACGCTAATAAAAGCAATATGCATAGCAATGCACAATCAGAAGGGCAGAATATATGGAGCTATATAGTAGTATATCACTGGAATTTACTAGTATGAATATAAAACTCATTTTGATAAGTTAGAATATAAGTGGTAAACCTTAAAGTCACCAATACCCTAAATAAATACATGTTTAAAAATAATTAGGAACAAAAAAATCTACATTAGACTGTATTCACATAATACAACAAATAAACAAGCAAACAGAGTCAGCCGTGGGACAAAGTGTATGACTGGAAAAGGACAAGGAAGACTCCTAAAGAGATCAATGGTCAATCCTGGGCTGACCCAACCCTCTCTTCCCCAACAATCCTCTGAGCATCAGCCTCACATCACTGGGGCATGACCAAGAGGGACAAACCCAGGCAGAACCTGGATGTCAACTGCAACAGGAAGACGACTCCAGGATAAACCTGGATGGGGCAACACTTGCCAGAATCTGGAGAAGAGACAATCGCATACCTCCCCACAGGAAGGGATCACTCTGAAAATATGAGCGTGGAAGGGGAGGACTGACAGAACACCCACAACTACCACCTACTCCTCCTTCCTGGACCAGACACTCGGAGAATGTGAATGAGGTTGCAGCTCCACAGAGAAGGCAGACAGCTTACCTGTGAGCAGCTGAGATGAACAATTATAGAACCAGTTAAAAGAGGGTAGGTTGTGCTTTGCTTGTTTGTTTCATTGCTTTTTAAATTTTTTTCTTTTTCCTTTGTGCATGAATGTGTATGTGGAGGTTTGATCTAGAGTCCCAACATTTTTTTCTTTCTTCTTCTTTTTTTCCCTTTCTTCTATCATTTTTTGTTTTATCTTTATGTGTGTATGTGAATGATTGAGTGTTCATCTCTCAGTTTTTGCTTTGTTTGTTTTGCTTTTTTGTTCTTCTTTCTTTAGTTTAATGTGTGTGTGTTTGAATGAATCTGTGAGGGTTTGACTCGAATTCCATTTTTTTTCTTTTCACTTTTCTTTTTTTTTTTGTTTTGTATTGGGCATCTGAGTGTGTGCTTGTGTGTGTATGTGCGCGTGCATGTGTGTGTGTGTGTGTTTGGCTTTCTTATTTTTTGTTCTTTTGTTTGTTATCCTTTTTTTCAGTTTGTTTTGGTTTTAGTTTGTGTGTCTTTGTGTGTGTGCATTTGTGTTTAATTGTTTTGGCTTCTGCTTTTGTCTTTATGTGTTTTGTTTAATTATTGTCTGTCTTATTTTATTATACCTTTTTTGTTCTCCTCATTGTTGTTACTGTATCTTGGACTTACAGGTTACACACATGTACCCATTGCATCATCACAAAGAGTAGCAGTGGGAAGTTGTTCTCAGGGAACCAACACCACAGTCAGTGAACATTTAATTTGCAAGTAGTTTCTGAATCCTGCCCCCTTCCTCCACCTTTTTCAACTCTCAAAACTCCAGCGACAGCAAAACTTCCCACTCACAGCCTTGTTTCAAAGTAGAATACATTCAGGGTTTTAATCAGGAAAGAATAAAGGGCAGAGCAAATATCAGAAGTGAAAGCCTCTTCCACTGCCATTGAATAACAGAAATAAAGAGAAAAGAAAGAGATCTGTCACAAGTGAGGAAAAATCAGTGCAGATCACAGGTCATCCCCACAGGTAATGACTGAAAGATCAGACCTCAGAGCCCCAACACTGGAAGTCACAAATGACTGGCCCCAGAATAGAATAAGAATTAGGGAATAGATGGAAAGACACAAGAAAGACAAGATGCAACACTGAAAGAACTTGTAACAGAGATTTTGGTCATAAAAATTTCATTCAGGAAATAACAAGATGACAAGATGGAAAGCAGAATTAATCAAGCAAAGGAAAGAATCTCAGAATTTGAAGATCAAAGCATGAAATTAACCCAATAGGTAAAAAAAAAATAGAAAGAAAACTCAGAAAGAAAGAACAAAGTCTCCAAGAGATATGTGATTATATCAAGAGGTCAAACTAACATCTGATTTGTATCCCAGTGGAAGAAAGAGAAAGGAAGAATACCTTGGAGCAAGAATTCCAGGAAGTAATCCAAGAAACCTTTCCCTATGTCACCAGAGATGTGACCATCAAAACACAAGAGTTACAGAGAACACCCATAAGACATCAAATGAGAAGAACAAGCCCTAGACACATAGTAATGCACCTGAACAGCGTAGGTACAAAGTAAACAATCCTAAAGGCAGCAAGAGAAAAAAGTCAGACTATCTACCAGGGAAAACTGATCTGAATAACTTGGCAGAAACACTATAATCTAGAAGGGACTGGAGTCCAATAATCAAAGTCCTCAAAGATAAACAATTTCAACCAAGAATTCCCTACCCAATCAAGCTCAGCTTCATCAGTGATGGGGAATTAAAATCCTTCCCAGACATCCAATCCATAAGAGATTATGCAGCACCCAGATCACTTCTACAGGAGATTCTTAAAAGGTCTTAAGCACAGAAAACAGGAAAAAAAAAAAAAGATTGATCATGTACTTCCCAAAAGAACAAGAGAACACACAATCAACAGAGAATACATCGTGACTGTAAAGTTGAAAACACACACATACATCAACCAAAAGTTAAAAAACAACAATCCAACAAATAAAAAACTATAAAAACCTCATGAAGGGGATAAAAATTTCATTTCAATAATCTGTCTGAAAGTGAATGGACTAAATACACCACTGAAAAGACACAGAATGGCAAATTGGATTTTTTAAAAAAAGATCCATATTTTGCTGCATACAGAAAACTCTTCTTACCACAAGGGATGCACACAGACTCAGAGTTAGAGGATGGAAAATGAATTTCCAGGTGAATAAATCAGAAAAGAAGGCAGGAGTTGTGATCTTAATATCAGATAAAATACCCTTTAAGCAATTAAAATTTTTTAAAAATACAAAAGTTTAGTGTATAGTGACAAAGCATTCAATCCATCAACAAGAAATATCCATCCTAAACATATACACACCCAAGACAGAAGCACCAGTGTTTATAAGGCAACAATTAAGTAAACTACCCACTAACTACCCTAGAGAGATTATTGAGACACAACATCAACAAAGAGATTCAGACCCTCAACATGACACTTGACCAAATGAACTTAATAGACATATACAGAAGACTTCACCCAACAATCACAGAATATACATTCTACTCATCACTCCATGGTGTGTACTCAAAGATTGATCACATAGTCAGCCATAAATCAAGCATAACAAATTTCATAAGATCAAAATACTGCCATGCACCATCTCAGATGACAGTGAAACAAAAATAAATATCAACATCAGCAAAATTCCCCCCAAATCCACAAAGACATCCACACTAAAGAGTATGATGCTGAATAATCACTGGGTCAACACAGATATGAAAACAGAAATTAAAAGATTTCTAGAAAAAAATGAAATTGAAGAAATATCTTGATAAACCCTCTGAGATGCCATGAAAGCTATTTTTTTCTTTTTATTTATTTATTTATTTTATTATGAAGTTGTGGGGTACAGTTAAGGGTTAGGTATACAATTGCGCTTCATTCAGGCACCCTGATATGGGGTGTTTCCCCGTTCCATTTGCTACTGTTAATCCCATCTCCCTCCCCCCACCATAGTTTTCCAGTACAGTCAGTCATTTTCGTATAGTATTGCATTGGATGTTTAAGGTCCATTATATGAGTGAGAACATGTGATATTCGGATCTTTGTTTCTGTGAGAGGTCACTCAGTATTATAGACTCTAGTTCCATCCAGGTTGCAGCGAAATTCATGATTTTGTTCTTTTTCATGGCTACGTAGTATTCCATCGTGTATATGTATCACATTTTTTTAATCCAGTCCTCTTTTGATGGGCAGCATGGCTATTTCCAGGTTCTTGCTATTGTGAACAGCGCTGCGATAAACGTGCATGTGCAGGTATCTTTTTTATAGAGTGATTTGTGTTCTTCAGGATATATTCCCAGTAGGGGGATTGCAGGGTCATATGGGAGGTTGGTATTTAGAGCTTTTAGGAATCGCCACACTGCTTTCCACAGAGTTTGCACTAGTTTACACTCCCACCAACAGTGTAGAAGTGTTCCCTTTTCACCACACCCTCTCCAGCAGCTGTTATTTTTTGACTTGTTGATAATTGCCGTTCTGACTGGGATTAGGTGGTATCTCAGTGTGGTTTTGATTTGCATCTCCCTGATGATTAGTGAGGTTGAACATTTCTTCATGTGTTTGTTGGCCGCTCGAATGTCTTCCTTTGTGAAGTGTCTGTTCATATCTTTTGCCCATTTTATAATGGGGTTGTTTGTTTTTTTCTTTTCAGCACTTTTGAGTTTAAGCCTTTGTTGGACCTGGAGTTGGCAAACACTTTTTCCCAGTCTGTAGGCTATTTTAAGAGGGAAATTTATATCTCTATGAACACACCTCAAGAAAATGGAAAGATCACAAGTCAACAGCCTACCAAATCACCTAAGGGAGCTGGAAAGACAAGACCACCAAAACCCTAACTTTAGCAGAAGAATCCAGATCACCAAAGTAAAAGCACAAATACAGGACATGGAAGACAAAAGTATCATAAAAGAACAACAAAACGAAAAGTTGGTTCTTTGAAAGAATAAACAAGATTGAAGGACCCCCCTAGCCAGAATGATGAAAAAAAAGAGAGAAGAGGCCCAAATAAATACAATCAGAAATGCAAAAAATCGAGTCACAACTAACTCAAAGAACTACAGAAGATTATCAGAGATTGCTATGCACACCTCTATGGAAACAAATTTGGCAACCTAAAGGAAATGGAGGACTTTTTGACATCACACAACCTCCCAAGGTTGAAACAAGACATTGTGACATTAAATAGACGAATAACAACCTAGAAACTTGACTCCATTATAAGAAAACAACCAACCAAAAAAAAAAAAAAAAAATCCCTGGTCCAGACAGCTGTCCAGCAGAATTCTACAAAGCAAACAAGGAGGAACTGATACCAATCCTATTGAAAGTATTCCAGGCAATTGAGAAAGGCAGAATTCTTCCCAAATCATTATACGAAGCTAATATCACACTGATACCCAAACCTGGTAAAGATTCAACTAAAAGAGCGAACTACAGGCCAATATCCCTTATGAACACAGATGCAAAAATTCTCAACAAGGTTCTAGCAAATCCGATCCAGCAACACATCTCAAAAATCATCCACCATGACCAAGTAGGCTTCATCCACAAGACCAGAAATGTAATTAAACACATCAGCAGACATAAAAACAAGAACCACATGATTATATCATTAGATTCAGAAAAAGCTTTTGCTAAAATTCAGCATCCCTTCTTGATAAAAACCCTCAAACACTTAGGCATAGAAGGAAAATACCTCAAAACATTCAGTGCCATCTATGATAAACCCACAACCTGCTTATTGCTAAATGGACAGAAACTGGAAGCATTTCCCATGATAACAGAAATAAGACAAGGATGCCCACTCTCACCCCTCCTGTTCAACATTGTATTAGAAGTCCTAGCTAGAGCAATAATACAAAAGATGAAAATCAGGGTATCCAAATAGGAAAAGAAGTCAGGTTATCCCTTTTTACTGACAGTATGATCCTATACATAAAAATCCAAGATAATCTGTCAAAAACCTCCTTGCACTGATAAAGGACTTTGGCAAAGTCTTGGGTCACAAAATAAATGTGCAAAAGACACGTGTATTCTTATACACCAGCAACAAACGGGCAAAGAACCACATGAAAAAAGTACATTCCCATTCACAATAGCCACACACACACACAAGAAATACCTCGGTATCTTCCTAGTCAGAGAAGTGAAAGATCTTGACAATGAAAACTACAAAACACTGCTCAAAGAAATCCAAGAAGACACAAAAAATGGAAAAATAATCCATGTGCATGAATAGGAAGAATCAACATTGATAAGATGCCCATCCTACCAAAGATAATCTACAGATTCAACACAATACCCATTAAATTACCAATATTATTCTTCTCAGGCCTTAAAATGTTAATACAGAAATTCATATGGAAACATAAACAATCACAATTAGTCAAAACTACACTTAGCAAAAGAAATTAAGTGGTAGGTACCACACTTTCAGGCTTTAAACTTTACTATAAGGTTACAATAATCAACACAACATTGTATTGGTAAAAGAACAGGCATACAAACTAATGGAACAACATAGAGATTCTGGAAGCAAAACCTCAATTTCTCAACCAACTCCTCTTCAACAAAGCCTACAACTAAAATCACTGGGAAGAGGAAAACATATTCAGAAAATAGTGCTGTATAATTTGGCTGACCACATACAGAAGATTGAAATAGGACCCCTACTTATCACCATATACAAAAATCAACTCTAAATGAATCAAAGGCCTAAATGTAAAACCTCAAACTACAAGAATTTTGGAAAATGCAGAAGACACCCTTATAGAAATCAGAGTCAGCAACCAATTCATTATCAAAACCCCACACTCATGTTTACTGCAGCACTATTCGCAATTGCAAAATCGCGGAACTCACCATGCTGTCCATCAAAACTGGACTGGATTAAAAAAATGTGGTACATATGCATGATGGAATATTATGCAACCAAATAGAAAGAAAAACATATAGACTTTGCAGCAACTTGGATGGATTTAGAGACTACCATACTCAGTGATCTCTCACAGAAACAAAGAACAGAGTACCACTTATTCTCACTCATAAGTGGACCCTGAAAATTTACCATAATACTACAAGAAAGAAATTGGCAATAGCTGGATACTGCTGTGGGGCTACACAACATCAATAAAGGTACCTGATCTCAAATCAGGCAAAGTGGGAACCAGAGGGAGGCCCAAACTTTATCTGTACAATATCCACTTGTATACCCAACCCTAAATTTTACCCTACATCTTTAAAATAAAAAATAAAATGAAATAAAAGATAATAAATCAAGAGAAAACACAAGAAGACTGGAGTGGCTATATTAATACCAGAGAAAGTAGATTTTTGGGATATACTGTATCCCCTGGCCCCAAAATTCATATGTTGATATCATAAACCTGTTATTTCACAAAATGACTATATTTGGAAATAAGGCCATTTCACAGATCATGAAGTTAAAATAATTATCTTAGGGTGGACCCTAATTTAATCTGACTTCTTTCTTTATAAAAAGATGAAATTGGACACATAGACACCAGGGATACACCAAATCAGTCAAAAGACTATGTGGAGACATTTCAAGAAAGAAGTAGAGGTCTCTGAAAATAAACTAAAATTGTTGAGTCCTTAATCTTGGACTGGTAGCCTCCAGTAATGTAAGAAAATACCATATGTACATTTATGTTTTTTTTCCCCCCTTGAGTTAGAGTCTCACTCTGTTGCCCAGGCTGAAGTACAGTGGCTTAATCAGGACTTACAGCAACCTTGATTTTCTGGGCCCAGAGATCCTTCTGTCTCAGTCTCCCAAGTAACTGGGACTATGGGCACACTCTTCCAGGCCCCATTAATTTTTGTTTTTTTTTAATTTTTGTAAAGTCAAAGTCTCATTATGTTGTCTAAGCTAATCTCAAACTCCTGGGCTCAAGCACTCCTCTATCCTCAGCCTCCCAAAGTCCTAGGTTTATAGGTGTGAGTCACCACAGCCCGCTAAATCTATGATTTTTAAACCACTAGCTAGTTGGTGATATTTTTTAGGGCAGCCCTAAAGATCTAATAAAAGACTTTAAAAGTGTATTAATAAAGATTAAAAGAGATATTTTTATAATGATAAAAGTGTCAGCCCATCCAGAAGATGTAACAATTGTAAACATGCATGCACCTAATTGTTAGGACAAGAAAACAAGCAGATAGAAAAGGAGACAAGCAACACATGTTTATTCTGAGGAAGGGACCTGTGGAGAGGAACTCCAGATGAGACTGAAGTCTGCTGTTTCTTACAGCCTGGGGCACTTATAGAGCTTGGCAGAAACATTTTTTGGTTCATTTTGCTAAGGGGGTAACGAAGGAAAGAGCCTGTGGTTACATTGGTTGGAAGAAAAATTTATGGTTTTACCAGGTGTTACATATGGCAGTATATTTGTGACTTTGGTCTAGTTGGTAATTTTCCAACCTGGGGTAGCTAGTAAAATGGAGGGGGTTCTCTAAGACGGCATTCTCCAGGCTGACACTAATGACCAAGTACCAAAATATTTTAAGCATGAATTGACAGACACAAAGGGAAACATGGACAATTTAGCAATAATAATTGGAGACTTTCCTACTGCACTTTCATTAATGAGTAGATAAACTAGAATGATTAACAAAACAATAGAATACTTGAGCAATGCTATAATCCAACAAGACCTGACACACATTTACAAAACACTCCATCCAACAACAGAATATACATTATTTTCAAATGCACATAGAATATTCTCCCAAATAGACTATGTGTTAGGTTATAAAACACACTTCAAGCCTAAGAAGACAGAAATAATTAAAAGTATGTTCTCTTACCACAATGGGAGTAATTTAGAAATCAGTGACAGAAAAAGATTTGGTAAACTCTTGAATATGTGAAAATTGAACCACACACTTTTAAATATCAATAATTTAAAAAAGACACTGAAAAAAGGAACATCTGCTTCTGGGCTTCTGGAATGTTCCTGATCCCCTAGGGCAGCCATAACTCCCTTCCTGGAAACTTCTCCTCCGTTGTGTAAATTAACTGGGAGAGCTAATCTGCTCACACCAGCATAACCAGCCACATCTGCTTCTGTGAATTTGTTTGCTTGCTTGCGCCAGCAGGAGATAGGAAATGTTGCGGTTAGCTCAAAGAAAGCCCTTAAGGCACGTAGCCCAGGCCTTCAGAATGCAGTTAAGGGCTATATTTAAGACAATTCTCTGCTGCAGGACAGGGCCCTGACTCTGAACTAGCTTCCTGCAAGCGGTCACCGGCCGGCAGAGCCTTGACTAATAAACCTCTCCTTTGTTCCTTATAACTTTGTGTCAGTGTCTGTGATTTAAGCACTCAGACCCTGCTTCAACATCAAAGAAGAAATCCGAAAATACTTGGAGATGAATGAAAATTGACACACCATATAAAAACTCATATGACACAGATAAAATAGTACTTGAGAAAAATGTATAGCTATCGATATTTGTATTAAGAAAGAAAATGCCTCAAATCAAGACATGGAAAGAATCAATGAAACCTTAAGTATGTGGAAGAAGAAAACAATAAAGATTAGAATAAATTAATAATATAGGAAACAGAGACACAGTAGAGAGGATTAATGACTCCAACAATTTGTTCTCTGAACAAATCAACATCACTGACAAATGTATAGCTAGTTTAATCATATTTTTTGAAAAAAGAAGATTTAAATTACTAGACAGTATGAAAAGAGAACATTATCAAACTCACAGAAATAAAAGAGATTATACAGTTATCATAGGACCCAGCAATTCCACTCCTAGATATATTCCTAAAGCAAAGTAAAGCATGTGTTCATATCAAAACTTGTATTCAAGTGATTATAGCAGCATTACTTATAATAGTCAAAAGGGGATAGCACTCAGTTAAATAACTAATAAATGAGCAAAATTATTTTGATATTTTATATGAGAAATTATTTAGCTATAATACAGTCAAGTATTGATAAATACTAGAGCATGTATGAACCTTAAAACGTTATGTTAACTGAACAAAGCCAGTCACAAAAGACTACTTATTACATGATTTTATTCATATAAAATTTTCAGAATAAGAGCAAATGTTTAGCATCTTTAGGGGCAGTATGAATTATAGTGACTATGTAGGGTTCTGTGAGTATGAAGTAAGAAAGACGATAGCTAAAGATACAGATTTCTCTCTAATGTGACACTGTATTCTTTTTTTTTTTTTTTTTTTTTTTGAGTTGGAGTCTCACTCTGTCGCCCAAACTGGAGTGCAGTGGCCGCTTCCGGCCACCGCAGCCTCGACCTGCTGGGCTCCGGTGATCCTTCTGCCTCAGCCTTCCAAGTAGCCGGAATTACGGGCATGGGCTACCATGCCCAGCTGATTTTTTGATTTATTGGAAAGATGAGGTCTCGCTGCCCAGGTGGGTCTCCAACCCGCGGGCTCAGGCCATCCACTCACCTCAGCCTCCCAAAGGCGCGGGATTACAGGCTGAGCTACCGAGCCCGGCTACACACCGTATTCTTTATGAAAATACTTTAAACTATTGAATTGTATACATTGAATAGGTTAACCACATAACATTTAAGCAGTATTTTAACAAAGCTGTTAAAAATTTCCACATGGTTGTTTAACAATCTGCCTGAGAATTTTTAAATGGGTTGTTTATTGTTTTAAATTCTATTTTTAATATTTTTAATCTACTTGTATTTTATTCTGTTTTATTGTTTTAAATTCTGTTTTTAATATTTTTAATCTACTTGTATTTTATTCTGTTTAATTTGCAATGGAATTGTCTTTCTCCTGTCTCCCTCTCTTCCAACCTCCCTCCTTGCTTCTTTTCTTTTGGAAAAATGCATCACCTTCACTTGAGTAGATTGTTTCTTCAGATATTTTTAAAATTTCAATTTCAATTGTATGTTAGCAGGACCTTTATCAATACGTGTATCCTAGGTCGAAGGCATAATTTTCTACCTTGAATTGCATTTGCTGTGGGTGCCCCAGAAGTGTCTACTAAGTAACACAAGACCATGGTCAAAAAAAAAAAAAGAAAATATGCTCACATAATAATTATGGAGATTGTATTTAAACAGCAAAGCAATAAATCATCATTTCAACCCCATAAGACTGTCACTTTTGTGTTTTCTCAAAGTCGAATAATACAAAGTGTTGGCAGGGATTTAGGGGAATGACATCAATAAAGCCTCACAAGCAGGAGTGTAACTATTTCCAGCCACATAGGTCAGTAACAGTAATTTACTTCTGGAAGTTTACGCTAGTGATTACTCAATGCTTATGAATATTTTTTTATAATACAGAAAAAAATAACCATACTTTTTAAACCAAATTTAAGGGACAGGGAAAGCATACACATTTTTATACATCGAACAGAAATACTATAAAGCACTTCATAAATAAACCATATGGAACTGTATCAACATAGATAAATCTCCAAGCAAGAATATTTAAGGAACATGGCAATTTCAAAAGAACGGTATGATGCCATTTTCCTTTTTAAGGGGTGTGTGTGTGTGTGTGTGTGTGTGTGTGTATGTGTGTGTGTGTGTGTGTGTGTACACACAATTATAAAGTTTAAATCACTAATGAATGGCAATGAGGGGTACCAAACCCCACTGGAGTGATAGGAAGATTGGGATGGTTTGCTGTATCAGACCTATGGAAAGAGATAGTAAATAATGCACAACTATAATGTATTTATTACATACATATATGTCAGTTAGATATAATAAGATATGTATCTGGCAAAATATTAAACCCAGACAATAGGCAACTAAGGGTCTATTTGAAAATGTTCTCCATTTTTAAGCTGGGCTTGATGGATCACACCTGTAATCCCAGCACTTTGGGAGGCCGAGGCAGGAGGATTGCTTGAGTCCAGGAGCTCCAGTTCAATCTAGGAACTACAGCGAGACCCTGTCTCCATGAAAAATAAAATAAATTTGCTGTGTGTGTTGGAGTGCCGGAAGTCCCCGTTACTCAAGAGGCTGAATCAGGACGATTGCCTGAGCCCAGGAGTTTCAGGCTTCAGTGAGCTATGATAGTGTCACTGTACTCTAGCCTGGACTGAGACCCTGTTTAAAAACAAAGCACAACAGCAATGACAACAATAGCACATCTTAATCGAGGATTGCTTGAGCCTGGGCGTTCAAGATCAGCCTGGGCAACATCGCGAGACCTCATCTCTACAAAATATCAAAAAATGAGCACCCAAAATAGAAACAGTTAGCCAGGAGTCATAGCAGCCTGTAGTCTCAGCTACTCAGGAGGCCGTTGCAGAAAGATCCCTGAGCCCAGGAAGTCCAGGATGCTTTGAGCCATGATGGTTCCACTGCAGGCCAACCTGGGAGACAGAATGAGACTCTCTCTCTCTCACTCCTCCTCCCTTCTGTTGTCTCTCCCTTCTCTCCCCTTCCCTCTCTCTTTCTCTGCCTCTCTCTCTTTCTTTTTCCTCTGTCAGAGTCTGGCATGCAGTGCAGTGATCATGGCTCACAGCAACCTCTACCTCTTGGGTTTAGGCATCCTTCCATCTCAGCCTTTGCAATAGCTGGAACTATGGGCATGCACCACCCTGCCCATCTCAATTAAAAAAAAAAATATTTAGGAGACAGCAGGTCTTGGTATGTGGCCTAGGCAGGTCTGGGACATCTGAGCTCAAGCTAGTCTTCTGCCTCAGCTTCTCAAATTGTTGGGATTACTGGAGCGAGCCTCCAAGCCCAGGCAGATTTCTCTAATTTTAATGTTTAAAATGTCTTTCTAAAAATAGAGAAGAAAGAATTTTTAGTTAGAAAGACATTTAAATGTTACATTTATTTGAAATTTAATAATTTTCTTGCAGAGGCAAAACTGATTTTAAAAGAATGTTAAGAGCTCATAATACAACAGAATTTGCCTGCAAAGGCGTTTCTAAACATTTTAGCAAGTACAAAAACAGAATTTTGGAAAACTGAAACGCAGAACACTGAATAATTCTGAGTATTGAGTGATACATAAAAGCAAAATTCTTTCCAACTGGAAATAGCTTTTAATAATTAGTCCATAACCTCTCTTACATCTTGAGATATCCGTGATCTATAAAAAAGTTAATGAAAAGACAAGTTTTTCTATGTATCATTTAATTCACTTTAAAATGCTTTAATTTTGAGTTTAACTTTGTCTGATGATGTGAACGTTAGGCAAAATATGCAGCTAATTTTCTACTACCCCTGCATGAGGTTAGAATGATGAGATAATGTTGACAGCTGATACTTGCCCAAGTGCATGAATCATTTTTTTGTACTGTTACTGATAATTTATTAACAACCAGAATTGTAGAATATAATGAGATATAAGTCACTATTAAAACAGTTGGTGTGTGTTAATACTTTTTCATATCTATAAAACTATGATAAATGTTTTCACAACTCCAAAGGCCTGTGCTAAATGCCTACAGAAAATGACAGCATATTGTTTTTTTTAAAGAGTGAAAAAATCCCATCTAGCAAATTAAAAATTTAGAAAGACTTGTTTTATACACATGAAAAAATATGAATACATTTTAACTACATTCAAGACAAGCTGAAATTTAAGGGGTAAATATTTTCAACATAAAAACTTGAATCTAGATTACATATAAAGGACATACTCATGTGTATAAAGGCTATAAAAAGAAAAGAAGAATCCAATAGAAAAACATGTGCAAAGAACATGGATAGTCATTTTGTACAACAAACCCAAAAACTAAAAAAAGTATTCCTGAATGTCCAATACATATTCATAAAGCTTATATCCCTGTAAGTCAAGGGAATTGAAAGTACTATTTGACTGTCATAGGGACGACCATCTGCTATGCTTCTAACACATGAGACTTCTCTTCCCAAATAAAAAGACAAAATATGATGACAAAGACTCACTCTTTGTGACCAGACTCTAGGCAGACTTGTTCTCTAGCAAGCCTTATCCTTGGTCCGGGAAAACTGCAGACTCTCAGTATAAACAGTTTTGCCTCTCTGTCCCTTAAAAAAAAGTGTGCAATCACTTTTCTAACAACTCAGTGCTACATCCCTGAGAGAAGAATCCAGCCTCTACAAGTTTCTTCCTTGAAAAGCTCAAGGGTACCAGAAGATTTTGCTGTTTGTTCCAGCCAGAACCTACACACAGGACCCCAGTTTGCCAATCTCTGGGATCAGATGGAAGCTTAATTTCAATAAAGGCCAGTTTAGCCAATCCTGATGGGTTTCACATGGTCCCACATTTCCTTCTTGCCCTTTTGTAAATGTTCACTTAACTCTGCTCAGGTCCCCAGAGCTCCCCGCTCCCAATTCGCTTCATTTCCCTCAGCAGCACCCAGTCACCTCTGCGCACACCAAGTTGTGTTCAGTATACACTTCCTTTTTATAATCGTCTAACATTGATTAAAATATGACCTTACCACTTTAACTAGTGTCCAGGTTTGTTTATCTTTGACAATGGGAAGGAGATTTTTTCCTTTGTTTGAATGTTTAAACTTGATCTTTCCACACTCATGCCCCCTGGAATGTAACCAGATGTCTGAAGGCACCAGAACCATCCCATATCCACAAGGATAAAGGTCACACATTAAGGATGGTACTTAAGGAAAAAAGAAATAGCCTAGATTCTGAAGAACGTCCTCAAGTTATAACCACTGAGTGGTTGTAGAAAGCTACTTTTAGCTTTTTATATTACATAATCATAATAACAATAACTTAAAAATAACCCTTTATTTGATCAAGCCAATAGAGCTGGATTTCTATAATTATAATGAAACACAATGTTGCCTAATATACTTTGTTCCAATTCTGACATCTTTTTTTTTTTTTTGAGTTGGAGTCTCACTCTGTCACCCAGGCTCGAGTGCAGTGGCATGCTCACGGCCACTGCAGCCTCAACCTGCTGGGCTCAGGTGATCCCTCCTCCTCAACCTACCAAGTAGCTGGAACTACAGGCATGCACCACCACACCTGGCTAATTTTTTGATTTATTGTAGAGGTGAGGTTTCACCAAGTTGCCCAGGCTGATCTCGAACCCGTGGGCTCAGGCAATCCTTGCAGCTTGGCCTCCCAAAGTGCTGGGATTATAGGAGTAAGCCACCACGCCCGGCCAAATTCTGACACCTTAATACATGATGTTGAAAAAAATTTATATAAGAATGAGAGAATTGGACCATATCACCTAATAATGTCCTCTCAAGTTCTGAGATTATATTACCCATACAGCTATTCTGATATTAAATATTACACTGATAATAAAAACTTCTAATAACTTGCCCATGTCTTCTAGAATCTTGCAATGTTGCTATGATTTTTCAAATAGACACTTTTTATTTGCTGAGATCTACCTATAATGTCAGAGCCATTAGAAACCTAAATATGTGTTTAATTTAATCATTTGGTATTTATCCTCCCCTTTGCTTCTTGACTTAATTAACTTCTATTAAGTGTGATGATCTGTTAGAGATCACACAATTAGTTCTGCATATGCTGTATCTGTCAAAACTTACCTCAAGAGATTTACACCTGAAGATAGATTCTCAGAAATAGATAGAGAAATGACATTGCCAATGAGTCATATGCATGCTAAACAAAACTGGATCTTAGGGACAGACTATATATATATTCAATGTTAACTAATGTGCATATATATTTATTTTTATCCCAGAAATTCCTTTCCTTTTTCATTGTCTCAGTACTTTCTCCCACTCTGATACTCTAAAGAGAACATAAATTTGTAACAAATGTTTGAGACAATTTTTGTGGAAGAGATTGAGATACGTGAAAATAGGAAACAGAGTTAGATAGCCTCTCACAAACCAGACCATCAGAGAGGAAGACAGAGGACGTGAAGTGAGATAGAGATGTGGTAAATTTAGAGAGAAGAGTTCCGTAAAGAAACAAATGTAGATTTCTAGTGGCCTTTGTAATCTTAAGATGGTGGAGTATTTCCCTAAGTGGAATTCAAAACAGAATAATAACACTAATCCCTACAATAAATGAATAAGGAACTCAAAACAGTTAATTTGTTCATGATCGCTATTTTAAACCAGTCATTTATTTACAACGATAAGATAAATAATTTCTAACTAGTATTTAAATATTTATGGTCCTGTTTTATTGGTGGCCTAAATCCATCCTAACTTGCTAATATTTATAGGAGTAATTCATGCCACTTCACAGATGGAGCCCAGGAGAAGAGGCAGACCCAGAAACAAAAAGTGGAACCTTGAATGGTGGGATGCCTGGCTAGAACCGGACAGAGAACGAACTTGAACTCACGCCTGCCTGTCCTGAAATCCACTCTTCCATGCTTACATTATCTTACTATCAAAGCAATTGTAGAATCAAATTTTCATGGGAAAGGTAATTTAGAAGCATGAGATATACTTAAAGTTCTTTTCAGGGAAGAAGAAACGGAAGAAGCAGATGTTAAGGTTTTAAGCCTGACACCAGAATGAGGAAAAGTTGGGGTGCAAAAATATGAAGTTTCTTAGCAGGTGAAGGGATGAAAGGCAGAACCAACCCAACAGCCCCAAATTCTCTGACCAAGAATTTTCTTTTATAGCAAGTTATTACGCAGAAAATATTGAAACAAGATTTGCATCATATCAAAATCAAAACTCCTCAGGTTTATAATTTTCCCAAACATCCTTTATTGTAAACTATCTCTACAAGATATATCACCCCATGGCCAACATGAATGAAAAGTATTTCACACTGTACTACCTCACCACACCTTATACATTTCTAATCTAATTACAAACACATGTTTCTGACCCAAAATATTGTAAAATAATCTGTATACTTTGACACACTTTAGATTGACTATTAATATCCCATAGAACTCATGTACCACTGAACATAATTTGGGAAATATTGCATTAACATACTTTCGATTACTATTTCTAGTTCACTATGGGAGGAGTCAATGTTACACAATAATTTAGAACAGAATCAATCTGAGTAATGCGTCTTATATATTATGGGGAGAGAGATCAGAAAACATGATTATTATGCAAAAGACATACATATAGCTAAGTAAAAGTATTAATTCCCAATTCAAAGAAGAAAGAAAGCCAAGAGCTGCAAATAAAATATAATGGCTACAAGGCAGTATACTATAATTAACTGGAATTTTTTAAAACGCGAGCATTTCACATTCAGCACATGTTCTAAAATAAATTTGCCTTGAGTGAGATAATTAAAATGTTTTTATGGGGATATTCTTTTCCAGTAGTTCCAGTTGGTCAGGATAAGTGTTATTTCCCCTTCATAACTAGTTGTGTGGTTGAAAAGTTTGCTACTGATAGATTGACCTGCTTTTCCTTCATTTGAAAATATAAACCACTAAATCACAGTTTGCACAAATTTAGATTGTGCTTAGTCTACTCTGTTACAACATGACTAGTATATAAATCATTTGTAGTTAATGAAATGCTTTCTTTAATACATGAGTATCCTTATAAAGATTGCCAACTATGTAAGACTGAACAAGCTAAGAATTAAAACAACCATTTAAAAACATCAAGTATTTCTTGTATAATTCAGAAATGTATCTTAACTACCTTTCAGTGTTTTAAATTTATCCTTATAAGTAGCCATTAAGATTGCATTGCTCATGTGTAAAATTCAAGGAAAAAAATATGGTTTGAAAGACTAAAAACCAGTCATCCAAAATAACACTTCTCTCCCACTGTATTCCTTAAATACATACTCCTAATTTAATTTACTCTTCTTAACCATAAGCTGCTCTCATTGGGACAATTTCCGATTCATGAGCTCTAATAATTAACATAAATTGTGTGCATAATTATTAGATGCACAAATAACCATGCCTTTTGTAAATTTCTTAATAAAAAGATAAGACTATAATTCACTGCTGACACAACAAAAAATTAATAATGCCAAGAATAATATATCTTCATCAAAATACAGTAATATAATTACGAACACTTGCAGACAAGCAGTTCAGAATGAAAGCTCTAGTCAAAAAAAAATGACCATTGCTCTCTATCATGTTTTTAAATAACTATTTGTTAAAGGCTTTTCGTAAGCACTATTTAAGCATATATTCAATGAAAATGAATACTTGTATATCACTTTATAGATACTCATCGAGTGCCTAGTGTGTGAAAATCACTATAGTATGTAAAAGAAGAAGAAGACAGTGATATGAAGAAATAAAATCATTCATATACTGGGAAAAAATTAAGCACCAGTGGAATATACACAAACACTCCCTAAAAAGAAAAAACGGGGGAAGGAACATATAATAATAATGATTTTAAACATCAACAACAAAACCTTGTATCTCTCTGTTTCTATATTTATGCATTAGTTTTTATTTTTATTCTAAGAACCTTATGCAAGTTTTTCATTTATTCTCTCCACAACACTGAGAATTAGGCAAAATTATTATCTCTATTTTACATTATAGAATACTGAGACACAAAGTAGTCAAGTAACTTGATCATAGTAAATAGTGGGGTCAGGTTCATGCAATTGATTATCTTGTCATATTGATTTGGAATTTGAATGGACAAGGAGATTGTCTGAAAATAAAACCACCTGACTTTCAGAATCTTCTCGAAAGATTTTTATATTGATGAATTTATAAAATGCCAGAGATTGTTTTGTAAACTGAAAAACTTGGTCAGTATATCAGAATGGATCTATTTTCCATGGACACACATCTCTCGTCCATTTGGTTAATAAGCAATGATATATAAACCTCAAATGACAAACATTTAAGCAATGCAGTATATCAAAATGCTAGAATATAAACTATCGGGCCGGTGATGGTGGCTCACAACTGTAATGCCAGTATTTTGGAAGATCGAGGTGGGAGGATTGCGTGAGGCCAGGAATTTGAGACCAGTTTGGGAACAAAGTGAGACCTCTGTCTCTACAAAAAATGGAAAAATTAGCTGGGCACTGTGGCGCTCACCTGTAGTTCCAGCTACTTGGGAGGCTGAGGCGGCAGATTCACTTTGGTCCAGGAGACTGCGGGTGCAGTGAGCCGCAATAATGCCACTGTACTCCAGTGACAGAGTGAAACCGCGTCTCAAAAAACAAAGTCATCAATATTCTTTCTGTAAGTGAATCTGCATTGGAAGATGAATTATAATCAGAAGATTGACAAACTTGAGATCAGAAAGAGAGGAACTGGTTCGTGATGGGAGTGATTGATGGCATCAGGACTTGATGTCAAGATTATAGAGTCGTAAAAAAGTACACGAGTGTGGTCTAGAACATCCTTTGCCTGAGACAAAAATCGAAGGAATGTCTTAATGAATACATTCTTCTTGGATATGTGTATATCCAAGGTGCGATGTAGAACTAAAGCAATAAATTATATTTTCAGAAAAAATACAGTATGCAAACGTTTAAATAAGAAAATAAAAATTATTAAAAACCATCTAACACAGAAGATTGTCTTTCACAATATTCATATTCTATTTACTTTTTAAAAATAGACTAAGCATTTATTCAGATCAATATATTAATAATGGCCTTCAAAATTCTCATTTTTAAAAAATTGCTTAAATTTTATTGTGATATTTTATGATTTAGTTATATATTTTCTTGCTATTAGACATTTAGATTGTATTTACTTTTTCACTACTATGCATTATGCTGTAGAAAACATTGCTATGCATTTTCATCCACATTTCTGAATTTTTACTTGGGTTGTGATCTTAAATGCTGAATCAATGAACAAAAATAAATGCTGCATTTAAAAATCTGTGATGATTTGCCAATTTACACTGAGTTTTATAAATATATATACTCATATTTCATAAACTAATTTATATTTCATATTTATAAAAGTATATATACTTTAAGAAGTAAATTATATATAATGTTTACTTAATTTTGCATTTATTTCATTTCAAATAAGGTATATCATTATGTCTTTATGTTTGTATTACACATCTAACACCTCTATTCTTTGAAATGTATTTCCAAATACTTTAACAAAGTCAATTTGTATAAAATCTTTATACATTAAAAATTAACTTTTTCTCTGATTTGCTTTTCCACGTATTTACTCCAGCATATGGTTTACATTTCAATTGGTTCTATGAGACAGATTAATATGCTCCCTCCATAAAGGTATAATCTAGCCAAGAAAACTCAAGTAGGTAAAATTCCAGAAAGCCGAATTAAACTTTATTTCACAAAGCACTAAATTCTGTGGTAGAGACCTTAAAGGAAATGGAATAATGATAAGAAGAGAGTGGCCAATATAACTTGAAGTCTTCATGCAGCAGTTGGAAAACTTCATTTTTTAAAATTTAACGTATATTTATTAATTGGCAACTCTATGTTAGGTTAGCTGGGTACTGGGAATGCAATGTGGAGCTGGAATAAGAAAACCAGTGATGACTCTGTTCTTGTCATTTATAGTTAGGCGAAGAGACGGCATTTAAATAAGTAAAAGTAAGTATATGTGGGTTGAATCTAATAGGTGCTATTCTGGTTACTTGGACTTAGACTATGGGAACCATTTGACAATACAGAGAGAAATCAGGGTAATTACTACTTGGTCAATAACCTAAGACAAAGCATGATAGTATATATCACTGTGATGTAACTTTAAACCATGAGAAATCTTTCAGGCAAGAGTAGAGAATAAAAGGTACATAACATTCAGTGTAGGAAAAAAAGCTCAGTTTTGAAGGGTATTGAATATCAGAATGAGAATTTTAGAATTCATTCTGTAAACGTAAACGACAGCAAATATTTTTTAGACTGGGCACGATGACTCGTGCTTGTAATTCTAGCACTTTGGGAGGCCAAGATAAGAGGATTGCTTGAGCCCAGGAATTCCAGAAGAGCCCAAACAACATAGCAAGACCTCATCTCTACATGAAATCAAAAAAATTAGCCAGGTGTAGTGGCACGCACCTGTAGTCCCGGCTATTTGGGAGACTGAGGCAGAAGCGTTGCCTAAACTCGGGAGTTTGAGGGTGCGATGAGTCCTGATTTTGCCATTGTACTCCAGCCTGGATGACAAGGTGAGATTATGACTCAAAGCAGCAACAACAAATATTTTAAACAATATTGAATCTAGAAACTGAAACATTTCCCAATCAATTTAGTCAATGGCAAATTATTAGGAAAAAATGTTTAAATAATAGATTATTTGTGCTTGAAATATCCAAATACTGTTTCATTCTGGTTTTGATTGTGGATCATTATAGACATGCAAAAAATATATTTCCAACAAATAAATAGGTGAAAAATATAAGCATCAGTCGATTAATATATCAGATTGATCATAGGTGTGTGTGTGTGTGTGTGTGTGTGTGTGTGTGTGTACTTTCAGTTCCTGTTTGACCAGCAGTTATGTTTGTGAATCTTGAAAAATTATCAGTCTTCTATTCGCAACTTTTGGTTTATAAAATGTACATAATAATACTTGTCTTGAGTTTGTTTTGAAAAGTAAATGCAACATAAAATGATACATATAAGTATTATCAGAAATTTATACCTTCTTTTCTAAAGGAAGGAAACTTTAAAAAATGGCCACGGGGTCAATTAAGCATAAATCAATTTGTCAAACTGAATTTTCATGACCGTTTTCTTCTTTGCACAGTTGCTTCAAATAATTGAGCAATAGATTTTATTGGATTGCTAATTATTCTGTTACACATCACGATATTTCATTATTTTAATGTTATAAATGCAATTTGTATCTTCAAAATAATACCATGAAATTGTATAAAATTAAACAGTTAACTTCATAAGCATCTTATCATTTAAAACTTTTACTGGAGGCTGAGGTGAGTGGATGGCCTGAGCCCGCGGGTTCGAGACCCGCCCGGGTAACTTGGCGAGACTCATCTCTACCATAAATCAAAAAATCAGCGGGCGTGGTGGCGCGCGCCTGTCACTCCGGCCGCTCGGAAGGCGGAGGCGGAAGGGTCGCCGGAGCCCGGCGGGTCGAGGCCGCGGGGCCGGGAGCGGCCGCTGCGCTCCAGTCTGGGCGACCGAGTGAGACTCCGACTCAGAAAAAAGACCAAAAAACTTTTACTGAGAGATCAGTTTATTACGAATATTCACTGATTAGTTTATATGCAAACATAAATCTTTAAAGAAATTTGCACACACATAAAAAATAATTTTAAAAGTTTAATTATTTTTATTTTAAACATACAATAAATGCACAGAAAAATAAGAGTCTTAATAGTATAAAGTGATATAAAGTAAAAGATTAAAAAGCAGCTTTTCCTCAAACTTCTCCCATATTTAATTTCTAATGTTAAGTTTTGTGATTTTTAAATATTTTTATATTTACTTTGTTAACACTGATGTAGTAAGCTAATAAATATAGAGTTATAAATATAATCAAAATACTACTATTTCTTCCCCAATTCTGACATTTAAAATTTGACTTTTTCCTAAGTTGTAGAGATGCATCTATTTTGTTACACCTAGTGACAGTCAATTCTTCTTATTGCTGTATACCATTTGATTATATAAAATACTTAGTGGCAAAATATTCATTTTATTACTGAAAAATGTTTGGGTTATTTCCAATTTATTGGCTGTACCATGAAAGTTAGTCATGTAACGTTCCGTGACCAATCAATTCAGTATCTAGCAATACACCAAAAAATATGAGTGGTAATGTCTCTGTAACAGATGAACTCCATACCTTGAATATATTTTATTATGCAACAATAAATATAATATTTAAAAATTTTTCTCTATATCTATGTCCCTCCGTACAATTTTAGCAATCCAAATCTATGGTATTTAGAGGGTAGAGTACCTTAATTAATTTTATTAGTAAATATGTAGATGTGTAAATATGTTCTTATTCCTTTTGTGTTGTGTAAATATGAAAACTTGCAGACCTGAATAGACACAAAAGCCAATTATAGGAAAAGGATGTAAATTTTAACAATGTTGTAGAAAAAATATTAAAGTAGGATTATTATTCATTTAATTGAATGAGGTTCTTGTGTTAGTGATTGAAAACTTACAGAAAGAAGTTGGTCTTCTTAAGACTACTTGTTGCAATCTCATTAACTTTTATTCCTAAAACATGCACATTTTTCAAAGGATAAAATTATTTATGTTCTAGATCAACATTCAGAAGGCAAGTGAATTTATGGCATATTTTCAATGAGCGGGGGAATTATTCTAATTAATAGGATTACACACAGAGTAAATAAAGAATCAGTTGATACAGTCCACCATTGATCAACTAATTTCAACACTTGAGGCTAAGTCATTGATTCTTGTTGCTTGTTGTACAAGACTCCGACACTGATAAACTATAGTGAACTAACCTAATTTACAGCACCCACTCTAGAATTCATGACTTTCAGTTCTACTGGAAAAAGTCTACTTGCCTAATTACAGGGCTTATTTTTAGTTTGCAAAATACATTCATGTTATTGCCATTAATGTGTAGTATCCAAATGAAATAAATTAATTCAATATACAATAAAAGTCAGAAGAAAATATTGTATTCTTCTTTACTTGGCTAAAATATTACAATCTTTTTTTACTTAGTTAAGAGCATTTATTTAAAAATACCATCTATATAATAAAGAATAAATAAAATAAAACATATTAAGTCAAATAAATTTTAGAGCAATGATTTAAAATTATTCTTAGTCATTGGAAATATTTAACTACACTGCTTTTTTAGAGTATCTGTGCTACTTTTTAAACCTCTCAAATAGTTAGTTTCCAAATTTATAGAATAAGAAAAAATAACAATAGTAACTTCTTAAGATTACAATGAGAATTGAAAGTACTTAACACAACACTTTAGACACAGGAAACACATGATATTTATTATAATCATAGATTATTGTATAATATTTGTTATAATCATATATTACATATTAAAGTTATGATTATTAATATTGGGACTGTTCTTTTGGTTAATCATTTAGCAATTTTAGTCCTATTTTTGTAATAACTAGGCAATTGTACATATCGATCATTAAATGAGTGAACAAAACTTAGTATCTCAGAATCTATTCATATTTTATTTAATTGCCCAAAGGTGAAGACAATTCAAACATATGCTTGTGTTTTTAAAATCTACACTTATAATTATGTCTCCCTAGTTTAGTAGTAGTGAACTTCATTTCAACAATACTGTAACTCAATTCTCACATACATCTTTTGCTAATTAACTAGATTTTCTGCTACACAAGAAACCACAGAGTCCTGTGTCACATTTTGTGTTTTACTTATGGCAAATTTTGTAATTATAGTTACCTAGAGGGTGATCAGATCCTCCTCTCTGAATGATGTCACATATATATAGGAATTAGAAAAAGAATATAGAAAAAGAAAAGATTAGAGAATAAGAAATGGAACAAATAGGAAGAGATTGGTATATACAGCAAAGAATTTTTTTTATTCGATATTTTTTATTATGATATTGTGGGGTACAGTTAAGGGTTAGGTATACAAATATGCTTCGTTCAGGCACCTTGTTGATCAAAGG